>NW_024616734.1:0-10516 GCF_008729295.1 Plectropomus leopardus
TCTCTGTGTCTGTCTGTGTGTCTCTCTCTCTGTGTCTGTCTGTGTGTGCCTCCAGTGTCCTCACAGTGTGTGTTGTGTTTGCGTGGCGGTGATGTCGGCAGCCTGTTGATGTGTTGTTGCTGCGGTAACTGTTACCACGGCAGCTGCCTCACCCCCCCCCCGGGCCCCCCCCCCCCCGCCCCGGGCCGGCTGGCAGTGTCCCCAGTGCCGAGTTTGTCAGAGCTGCAGGTAACACACACACACACACGTTTTTGTCCTCTGAGGTTGTCCGACTCTTTTTCGTGAAATCTTTAGAAGCTCTCAGTTCCTCTCTTTGTGGATATTATTATGTAGAACAATTACTTTAATTATAAATATCCAAAAGCACTGGGGATATTGTGGAACGGTGG
Source organism: Plectropomus leopardus (assembly GCF_008729295.1). Lineage (NCBI taxonomy): Eukaryota > Metazoa > Chordata > Actinopteri > Perciformes > Serranidae > Plectropomus > Plectropomus leopardus. The sequence continues at coordinate 390 of NW_024616734.1, forward strand.
AGGACACACTTTGACGAACTCCTTAACCCTGCCTCCCCGTTCTCCGGACGGTCATCCATATCCCTGGCAGAGGTCGCTGAGGGAGTCAAAAAGCTCCTCGGTGGCAAGGCGCCAGTAGTGGATGAGATTCACGCTGAGATGCTGAAGGCTCTGGACACTGCAGGGCTGACACACCAGCTCAATGTCGCGTGGAGGTCGGGTACAGTGCCTGTGGAGTGGCAGACCAAGGTGGTGGTTCCCATTTTTTAAAAAAGGGGAACCGGAGGGTGTGCGCCAATTATCGGGGTATCACACTACTCAGGCTCTCAGGGAACGTTGACTCCAGAGTGCTGGAAAGGAGGCTCCGTCCGATTGTCGAACCTTGGACAACTGCATCTCTGCTTTTTCTGGATGATGTGGTTCTGTTGGCTCCATTACACCGTGACCTCCCAGCATGCACTGGGGCGGTTTGCAGTCGAGTGTGAAGCGGTCAGGATGAGAGTCAGCACCTCCAAATCTGAGGCCGTGGTTCTCTGCCGGAAAGCGGTGGACTGTCCCCTCTGGGTGGGGAGCGAAGGAGTTCAAGTATCTCGGTATCTTGTTCACGAGTGAAGGTAGAACGGAGCGTGGGATGGGCGGTTTGCTGCGGCGTCTGCAGTGATGCAAGTGTTGCATCGGACTGCGGTTGTGAAGAATTAGCTGAGCCGGAAGGCGAAGCTCTGGATTTACGAGTCCATCTATGTTCCATCCCTCACCTATGGTCACGAGCTCCGCGAATGAGAATGAGATTGTGGATACAAGTGGCCGAAATGAGCTTCCTCCGGAGGGTGTCTGGGCTCAGCCTCAGAGATGGGAGGAGCTCGGACATCGCGGAGGAGCTGCTGCTAATAAATGGATGAACCTGCCGCTGCGGCTCTGATGCAGCCGCCGCCTCAGTGTCCCGTCCACTGCACCGTCTAATTAGTCCTTACAATAAAAGTCATGTTTTTAAAGGCAAAAAAGAGCCAAATTTCTTTTTTAAATCACCAAATATAACAAAAAAAAGTCATCACAATCATCAAGAATGGGGAAAAATCACCAAAATATTTCTTTGAACAATTACCAAAAAAAACCAACAACAAATTCACAGAAATGTTTTTTTTTCTGAAAATTAATAAAAACATTTAAATAAAATACAAATCACCAAAATGTCTTCTTTTAAAATGGGCAAAAACATTTAAAGGAGAAGTGTTCTCTAAAAATCAGCTGTAAACTAAATCAAAAATCCCTCCACAGTATTGACATACCCCCCGCCCCCCTTTCATCTGTCTTCTCATCAATAACCAGCAGTCCCTTAGTCATATTTAAATATTCAATTCTAATCCTGTTCTCAATCCTCCTTGAAGTCCTGGAAAAGTCTTGATCAAAATGACTGCTGAGACATAAATGACGCGCTGATGTGTATCTTAGCAGCCTTTGAATGTCTCTGAGTCGCTGTGAGAGACGAGGTGACTCTACTTCAGGGTTTTATATCCACGTGTGGGTCTTTAAAATTTGTGGGTGATTTTTTTTTATCCTTTAAAATATTTGGTGATGTTAAAGCTTTTGACAATTGTGTTTTCTCTTAAAACATTTTTGGCAACCATATTGCAAAATCTTCTGTTGTTTTTTTTCCCTTAAAAATTGTTGTTGATTTTTTCCCTTTAAATTTTTTTCTCTTGAAAGCTCTTTGTAAGTTTTTTTCATTGAATATCTTTGGCAAACACTTTTGTCATTTTTGTTTCTTAAAAACTCTTTGGTAATTGTTTTTATTTATTTTTGATTATATTTTTTTCTCTTTCTTCAAATTTTTGGGGAATTATTTCTGAAACACTGGAGGCTGAAGCATTGGATGCTCAGACCCAGTGACGCCTCTGGTTGTAAAGGCTTCTTGTTGATTCAGCGCTCCACAGCTGGATCGTAGTGTGGATCAGAGACCGTGAGGAGCGTCAGAGCGACGCCTCACTGTCACAGTGAATTTAACCAGCCAGAGTCTGTCTGAGCCGCTCGGTAAGCGCCGACCAGCTGAGCAGGAGACATTGTGACACCGTAGCAGACTGTCTCACATGACGAGAGACAGACACACCGTCCAACTGTCCCACCGTCTGACCGTCCATCCACTGACACGCTAACTCTGTCCTCTGTGTGTGTGTGTCAGGCTGCAAGGGGATGATGGCATGTTGCTGGTGTGTCAACGCTGCGATAAAGTCTACCACACACACTGTCTCACACCACCTCTGGATCACACACCGAGCACCGGCTGGAGCTGCAAGGTGACACACACACGCATGCACAGCCTCTGAACCTGTTTTATATTTTGGCGTTTTTTTTTAACCCTTTATCTCCTCCAGAACTGCAGGATCTGCCGCCGCTGTGGTGTGAGGTCATCAGGCCAGTGGGCCAATCACCCGTTTCTGTGCAAGTCATGTGACCCGGCCCTGCCCTGCCCATTCTGTGACCACGCCCCCGACCTGCACACACCACAGGACTATCTGACCTGTGTCTGCTGCTATAGGTACACTAACCCTTACCCACACACACACACACACACACACACACACACACACACACACACATAAATAAATAAATAAATAAATGAACAATATAGACAGCTGTGATGTCTTTGAGGATTTCTCAAACATACACATTTTGTTGTTGTGGTCCAGGTTTGTCCATACAGAGTGTGTGGTCCAGGCTGGGGAGGGCAGGGCGGGGTCTGAAGACTACATCTGCTCCACCTGCAGGCCTCAGGAGGAGGAGCCAGTCACACACACTCCACTTGTCTCCACCTCCACCACGGCCCCCCTACTCAGTCCCACGCAGGCACCACCCAGTAACACACCACCACCAAGTCCAAGTCACACAGAGGCTCCACCCATAAGTACCACCCCTGACAGCCCAGTCCACCTCATCTGCTCAGAGACACCACAGAGTCCCACCGAGATCCTCCCTTCACAGCAAAGTCCTGCTCCCCCTCATCCTGAACCTAAACCCACAGAGCTCCAACATAGTCCTGGGCCAACCCACCCTGAACATGAACTCATAGCACTCCAACATAGTCCTGCACCATCCCACCTTGAACCTGAACCCACAGATCTGCAACATTGTCCTGCACCATCCCACCCTGAACCTGAACCCACAGATCTGCAACATAGTCCTGCAACTTCTCACACTGAACCTGAATCCACAGAGCTCCAACACAGTCCTGCGCCATCCCACCCTGAACCAGCAGATTTCCAACATAGTCCTGCACCATCCCACCCTGAACCAGCAGAGGTCCAACATAGTCCTGTGCCATCCCACCCTGAACCAGCAGAGCTCCAACATAGTCCTACACCATCCCACCCTGAACCTGAATCCACAGAACTCCAACATAGTCCAGCACCATCCCACCTTGATCCAGCAGAGCTCCCACATAGTCCTGCACTATTCCATTCTGAACCAGCAGAGCTGCAACATAGTCCTGCGCCATCCCACCCAGAAACAGTAGAGCTGCAACATAGTCCTGCGCCATCCCACCCAGAAACAGTAGAGCTGCAACATAGTCCTGCGCCATCCCACCCAGAAACAGTAGAGCTGCAACACACACCTTTACCAACCCATTCTGAACCAGTAGAGCTGCAACATACACCTTTACCAACCCATTCTGAACCAGTAGAGCTGCAACATAGTCCTGCGCCATCCCACCCAGAAACAGTAGAGCTGCAACATACTCCTGTACCAACCCATTCTGAACCTGTAGAGCTGCAACATAGTCCTGTGCCATCCCACCCTGAAACCACAGTGCTCCAGCACAGTCCTGCTCCATCCCAACCTGAGCCTGAACCCACAGAGCCCCAACACAGTCCTGCGCCATCCCACCCTGGACCCTCAGAGCTCCAACACAGTCCTGCACCATCCCACCCTGAATGCTTAGAGCTCCAACACAGTCCTGCACCATCCCACCCTGAACCTGCAGAGGTTCAGAATAGTCCTGCACCATCCCACCCCGAACCATTAGAGCTGCAACACAGTCCTACGCCATGCCACCCTGAACCCTCAGAGCTCCTACACAGTCCTCTACCATCCCGCCCTGAACCATCAGAGCTTCAACACAGTCCTGCACCTTCCCACCCTGAACCAGCAGAGTTCCAACATAGTCCTGCATCATTCCAACCTGAGTCTGTAGAGATTGAAAAAAATCCAGAGCCATTACACCTTGATCCAACAGAGCTTCACCGAAGTCCTGTGTCATCTCACCCTGATTCCACAGAGCTCCAACAAAATCCTTTACCATCTCATTCTTATCAAAAAGAGCTCGAACAGAGTCCTGCCCTATCTCACCCTGATCCCTTACAGCTCTGGGGAAGTCTCTCACCATCGCATGTGGACACCACAGACCTCCAACAAAGTTCACCACCATCTCACTCTGGTTCAACAGAGTGCCCCCCATCAGTTAACTCTGATCTCACAGAACAGCAGAAGAGCCACACCCCATTTCAAAACTGTCCAGCAGAACTTCAGGCTCAGAGTAGTCCTTCTCAGCTAGGTTTTTTCTCTTCTAGCCCTTCCCAAAATCCCACAGCGGATCAGCTTTTGTCCACAGACTCTCAGCAGAGTCCAGCACAGGGTAGTCCCAGGTCTTGTAGCCATGCACATTCCCCACCACACTCACTGACCCAGGTAGGGCTTAGTCCTGTCCTGGTTCAGCCAGGGCCTGCAGAGCCTGAGCAAAGCCCTCTTCCAAACAGTCCTGTGCAGGACAACACAGAAAAGACACAGCTTGAAAGACCTTGTAGCTCTGCAAACATTATTATCACTCAGCGTCAGCACAGTCCCCCACAAAGATGGCAAAATCCTATGCCATGTAGTCCTGCACAAGTTGGCACATCAGCTCCACAGAGTCCCACACAGGATGCTGAGCGTACACTGGACCAGGAGAGCCCTGGATCAAGCAATCCTGCTGAGCTGCAATGTGGGCCTGCACAGGACATTTCTACACTGGACCAGGACATCTCACCAGTCTGCTGTAGGCCTACCCAGACAGCAAGAAGACATGCCTCACCGAGGCCCAAATCAGCTCCATGTAGCCCATCACCGTTCCCTCTCAGAACCACACAGTGTAGTCAGTCACAGCCTGCCAGCCCAGTGCATGCTGGCTCTACACAGCCTTCTAGGCCTTCACAGCTCACCCTGCTTCCTGCTCAGCCTGCTAGACAGTCAAGAGTCACAAAGGACTGCACCCAAACCAGTTCTGCAGAGCACAGCCCAGTGCAGCTGATTCTTCACCCCGATGGCCAAACACTGGAAAGTAGCCCGCCCCCTTTTAGCCCTAGCTCTGACCTATCCACAGTCCCCCCTGATCACCATGGCAGCAATGGCAAACTCCCAAACAAATGTGGTCCTGTTCAGAGTAGCATGATTAGCCCTGACCAATCTAGCCCTCAACACGGTATTGCCATGCCCACACCAGAAAGCCTTGTTCGCCTTAGCACTTCAATTGAACACAGTAGCCTAACTTGCTCACCTTGTGCTGATGAATTGGAGGAAATTTCTTCCCCAGCTCGTTACGGATATCAGAGTCCTTCTTGTGATGACCCATTGCACTTCACAGAAGCAATTGAGGGTAAAGCAAGCCCCGTACATATCCAAAACAGCTCAGCTAGTGCTTGCCCCAAACAGGCCAGTCAAATGCCTACGAGCCCTGCCAGCTCTACTCAGGCCTGTGCTAGCTCCATGCCAGTGGAGACTAGTCCCACCCACATCAGTCCCGCAGCTACAGAGACCAGCACATCAGCACAGCCAGATAGCCCTGTGACAACAAGCACGCAACCCGTTATAGTATTGGCTGCATCTGTCCAACCCATTTCATGTCAGGATGAGGACACGCAGGTACATGTCAACAATCCTACTCATTTTCTTCAGCCAGAAACTAGTCCCAGCCATCCTAACTCCACTCCGGACCACAGAGTTCATCCTAGCCCTCCTCACACTAGCCTAGTCTGCACAGAAGCTAACAGTGGGTACAGTCTGATGGGCTCTATGCATGTTCAAGAGAAAACCAGTCACTTTCTTTGTAATTTTGAAGGTACCCCCGCAAGGCGAAGTCCCACACATTCTGGTCAGTCAAGTCCCTCACATGTCCAAATCGCCTGCAGTTCTTCTCCCGTACAGTTGAGCCCCCTGCCAACTACAGCAAGCTTTAGTCCTCCACACTGTCAGTCGGTCGATACTAGCCACAGTCTGAGCCATGGGGGCCAGACAAGATCCCCCTCTTCTAGCATAATTGATGTTAGCCACAGTCCATCCAGGTCTAGTCCTGCTGGTCAAGCTAGTCCTGTTCACCAACAAAGCACCTCTAGCAGTACCCACTCAGGCCCAGTCCAAAGACAGACTCTCTCATTAGCTGGCACCACACACAGCAGCCCTGCACACTCCGCTGTTGCTTGTGTTAGTCCACCTCACAGTCCAGCTCAGGCCAGTGAAGGGTATCGTAGCCCCACAGGTAGCCCCCATTACAGCCCAGTTCCCCACACTGGATCCATTTCTGGCCTGACGGTGGCACAGCTGAGCCCCACTTTGGCCAGTTCAAGTCTGGATGTGGAAGCTGTGGCCACTTCCATCGTGCAGACCTGTGCTCTCCCCACTGTGGCTCAGCTGGACTTTGGTCTCTGTAAACCCTCAGACAGTATTTGGCAGATAAGCCCTGCACATGCTAGTTCCCTACAGCATGACTCCCCTGCTGTCATTCCACAACAGGTAAGCCAGTCCCCAAGTAGTCCTCACCTCACCTCTGACAGGTCTGTTGTTGAAAGCCAACTAGGCAGTGCATCAGGAAGCCCCTGGTGTCAGAGACCAGCCACCCCTGTGGATGCTACTTTGGCTAGTCCTGTCCAATCTGGTCCCACTCAGGATAATACTGTGATGCCTAGCACCAGACACACGGGTGAAGCGCCCGCTAGCCCCTCACCCTCTGCCCCCTCACGGGTTAGTCCCCCGCAGGCTCCACAAGCTAGCTCTGTGCACACTAGCCCAGTCTCTGGTTCTTTTTGCAGCCCCCTGCGGTCAGGGTACACACAAGTTAATCCCAGTCCCACCAGCTCTCTGCGGGCTGAGGCCAGTCACAGTCCTGGACCTGGTAGCCCCATCAGTTGTGAGGCTAGCCCTGGCCCCAATTCAGTTAGTCCTGTTCTTGCCATCCCTGGGCAGTGTGAAATGAGTACTAGTCCTGTTCCTGTTAGTCCTGAGCAGACTGATGCTGGTTTTAGTCCTGGTCCTACAAGTCCTGATCAGACTGATGCTGGTCCTGGTCCTGGTCCTACAAGTCCTGAGCAGACTGATGCTGGTCCTAGTCCTGGAGGCCTCTCTGTTTCCAGCCCCCAGGCACACATGACAGAGTCTGCAGCCTCTGTGGGTGAGTATCAGGCAGAGGGCTTCACTGATCCATTACTCTTATCACTTTTAATCTGCTGATTATTGTTTCCATTAGTTTACTAATCTAATGGCTCATTCATTGATTATTTTAAAGATTTTTTTTACACATGTAGCAATTACTTTATCCAAAACCAAATAATGGAAACTCTTCACATTAATTTTAAATAATTTTCTTAAATCATCTCTTCTTCAAAAACAGTGAGAATAGCAATATATTTAAAATTCATTAAATGAATGTAAAATGATTACATATTAATAATAATAATAATAATTCTTATTATGATAGACCTGATTTGTCAGATGCCATCACTATTCCGTACACTACACTGTACAGTATGTCGTAAGCTACGCCGTACACAAAGCCGTATGCTACGCTGTACACTACACGGTACGCTGTGTGGTACACCAAGCTGCACACTACGGCATATACCAAATCGTACACTACGCCGTAAACTACTTCGTTCACTATGCGTAAAGGACGCCGTACACCACGCTGTAAACTACACTATACACCACGCTGTACACCACGCCATAAATTACGGTGTATGCTAAGCCGTAAATGTCTACGTACACTACGATGTAAACTACTCCATGCACCAAGCTGTAAACTGTACACCATGCCATACACTACGCCGTAAAATAAGCCGTAAACTCGGCTGTACACCATGCCATACACTACACCCCATGACGTCAACCCGCCTTTTGACAGCATCACTTAACTAATTAAACCGAACTTATCAGAAGAAAAAAAGATTTCCAGAAATTTTTCCTGTAAAAATTCCAGAAATTCAAAAACACCTGAAAATAATTCAATAAAAAAATTAATTAAAAAAAAGCGAAATGCTGATTTCTTTTCTTTAGAAATCTGTAATAAAAAAGAACCAATAAGGAGTTTGGATGGTGGCTTCAGTCCTGGAAAGGTTTTGGTGCAGCTGTGTGTGTGAACGCTGATATTCAGTCTGTGGTTTTCATCACGTCCTCCAGACGTCAGCATCGCAGAGGAGGAGCAGGAGGAGCCTCACCGCACAACAAAGGAGCGTCCAGAAGAAGAGGAGCCTGCTGAGAGGACAGAGGGAGGAGGTGAGCAGCAGGAGGAGGAGCAGGAAGAGGAGGAGGAGGATCTGCTCAGCAGCTGTCCTCCTGCAGGTAGGAGGCACAGCGCTGCTCCTCACCTGTCATGAGGAGTTCAGGAACATGATACTGATCTCTGTTTCTGTCTCTTCTGCAGGAGCTGCTCCTCTCTTATCCCAACCGACCACACCACCCCAACCTCCTGCTCCTCCCAGAGCTGGCTCTGTGGAGGAGACCCCTCACAGGACAGCCTTACTCCCCTCCCTGCCTCCTCCCTCTCCTCCCCTGGAGGAGGACGACAGCCAATCACAGTGCAGGTTTGAAGCCACCAAAGAGAAGCACCGATCACATGCTGAGCCTTCAGAGAAAGAGGACCAGGAGGAGCAGAAGCATCAGGTGGAGGAGCAGAAGCATCAGGTGGAGGAGCAGGGGCATCAGGTGGAGGAGCAGCAGCAGCAGCAGGAGGAGCAGCAGCAGCAGCAGAAGGAGGAGGAGGAGGAGCAGCAGCAGCAGCAGGAAGAGCAGCAGCAGCAGCAGGAGAAGGAGCTGCCTCCCGGAACATCGCAGCCATTTGCAATAGATGTGGCAGCCGCGTCGGAGATTGAACAGCCAATGAGGGAGGGGCAGGAGGAGACGAGGGAGGGCGCTGAGCAGGAGGACCAATCAGATATGGAGGAGGAGGAGCCGGTGAGCCCTGTGCTGGACCTGGACCCCTCCTTGGACGTGGAGGTGATGGCGCTGATGACCTCCTCCTCTCCTGCAAGCTCCACCCTTCTTCTCTGTTCCCCAAATTCTCCTCCCACCTCCTCCCGGCGGGGCACGGCTCGCATCCTCAGGCCTCCTCCCTGCTCCTCCAGGCCTTTGGACGACTTTGCCATCCGTCTGAGGCAGTCCCCCTTCTCCACCGAGGCCTCCCCCGAGACCTCTCCCGCCAGAGCTCCCATCACCCCGCCTCCTCTCTCTCCACTCTCACCTCCTCTCCGCTACTCCCCCTCCGCCAGGGAGACCCCTCCACTTACAAAGGTAAACATGACAGGAGACAGCTGTGATGCCTCCTTTCTCCTCACACTCATCTCCTCCTCCTTCTCCCTGTTTCTCCTCACACTCACCTCCTCCTCCTCTCCTCCTGTTGACTCTGTGTCTCCTGTCCACAGTCCGAGGTGTTCCTCCCCATCACTGTTCTCCCTCTGACTCCTAAAATTGGGATGGGGAAGCCTGCAATCTCCAAGAGGAAGTTCTCCCCCGGCAGAGTGCGGGTCAAACAGGTGCGTGACCTCTGACCTCTGATCCCTCTCACCTCTGACCACTGCTCTTTGACTGCTGCTCTTTGACTGCTGCTCTTTGAATGCTGCTCTTTGACCGCTGCTCTTTGACTGCTGCTCTTTGAATGCTGCTCTTTGACCGCTGCTCTGTGACTGCTGCTCTTTGAATGCTGCTCTTTGACCGCTGCTCTGTGACTGCTGCTCTTTGACTGCTGCTCTTTGACTGCTGCTCTTTGACTGCTGCTCTTTGACTGCTGCTCTTTGAATGCTGCTCTTTGACCGCTGCTCTGTGACTGCTGCTCTTTGACTGCTGCTCTTTGAATGCTGCTCTTTGACCGCTGCTCTTTGACTGCTGCTCTTTGAATGCTGCTCTTTGACCGCTGC
>NW_024616735.1:0-2206 GCF_008729295.1 Plectropomus leopardus
TTTTGGATTTATAATAATAATGATAAATAATTAATATTATAATCTTGTTACATTTTGTCTAATTTCTTGCAATGTGCGAGACATCGCTTGCACATTGCCGAAAAAAAAAAAGATTTTCTTTCTTTTACTAATGTTGATCCAGGTTTTAAAGGGTTAATGTCTCCATCAGTCTGTATTCGAGTTGTGACACTGAAGCTCTTCGTTGTCATTTTATTTTATTGTGATTTCTTTGACTAATAACCCGATCGTGTCCTCCAGCCTCCCGTCCTCGGCCAACGTGGAGAAGGTGTCCTCCTCTCTGTCCCCTGAGGGCGTCCTGACCGTGGAGGCTCCTCTGATCAGACCGGCCATCGAGAGCTCGGAGACCACGATACCTGTCAACGTGGACAACAAGGGCGGCGTGGTGAAGAAGTAAAGAGAAGCAGCGTCTCTCACACACACACACACACACACACACACACACACACACACACACACAAACACACGAGCACACGGGACTGCTGCTCGCCGTCTCTGGTTATGACTCGACTCCAGCTGAGCGCGCTGAGTAAACACATCTGCAGCGCTGCCATATGCTCTCTCTGCCGTGATTACACTCTTCCTCTGAATGTAGAGTTTAACCACACACACACACACACACACACACACACACACACACACCCACACACCTTTCTCTGTTCTGCTGAGTAAATCCTCTTCAAGTCGCCTCTGCAGACGCACTAAATCCAGCTGCGCGCTGTGAGGCTGTCCTGGATGTCGACTGTTTCTGCAAACAGAATAAAGAACAAACAACTAATTGAGTCTCTTCTTTATTTGACCCTTTGAAACCTGGTTCAACATCAATTTTATTTCTTTCACTGAAACCTTTTGAGACCTCGGCAAATTCAGTTGATCTCTTTAAAAAAAAAAAAAAAAGAAATGTCCTGCAAACTGCAAAATATTAGTAAAAGGTGACAAAAGAAAAAAATCTGAAAAATAGCAGGGATGGATAACCATCCAGAAAACTATATTTATAATTCTCTTAATTTATATATTTAAAATTATGTTATAGGAAAAACTTTTTTTTACCACTTTCTTGAGGCCATTTTTTTCTTTTTTCTCTTTTTTTGTTTTCTTTTATTAATTTTTGCTTATTTTCAGGCAATTTTCATGTAAGTTTTTATTAATTTCTTTTTTTTTTTAGACACATTTTTGGGCTGTTTCTTGTAAAGTCCCTCCAGTATTTAAGCAATCATTAATATATTATATTAATTAATTATTAATCATTTGAAACCCAAATTGGTCTGCTTTATTTTAAAAACATTAATAAAAACAATAAGCAAAATGGCAAGAAATGTCACAAAAAATGTGTCATTTTTTAAGTCGTTTTTTTCTTTTTTTACCAAGTTATTTTATTGTAATTTGAAAGAAAAAATGTTTTTTTTGCCAATTTTTTCAGGTAATATCTTGCAAAGTCACTCATTGCTGGAAAGAATAAGGCCATGTTTCTCAGGTTTTAAAGGGTTAAAGTTCCAAACAGTATAATTGCATGCTGTCACATGACAGCGGAGGCCTTCCTCTCTATAAAAGTGGCGTCCTGAAGCCGCTGTGTGTCGTTAGTCTGCAGACAGGAGGATAATAACTGAGGGGGAAAGCTCAGCGTCTGAATGTTTTGGTATCTTGTGTTAAATTATTCATCTGATGGTCGTTGATGCGAAAGAGAGCGAGTGAAACGTCAGAGAGTGATGCAGGCGGCCTGCGGCAGACAAGACCCCGCATCACTTCTGCTTTACAGTCTGACGTTTCAGAGCGGCGCCCCCATCAGGCCGTCCGCTCTCTGCGCACTGACGCCATGCAAACTGGAGCTAAAGCGTCCTTTAACCCTCTGAAACCTGGATCCACATCTCTTTTCTTGTGCTGCTTTCAGACGCCTTTCACAAGAATTTAAACCTTTTAACGCTGAGCAAAAATCTTTGATTTCTTTCAGAAACATGGAAAAAGGCAATGAGCAACTCTGCAACATATGCTCCACAAACGGCAAGACATGAGTTTATTTTTAAAATTATTTTTAAAATAGCTAGGGAAAAGGTCGAGGGAAAAAAATATAAGGCTAAGGAAAAACTATATTTATAATGACTATACTTACATGTATTTAAAATAATGTTAAATAATTTTACCAAATGTTGTTTTTCTTCCTTTTTCAAGTAATTTTCTTGTACTTTTTATG
>NW_024616736.1:0-1904 GCF_008729295.1 Plectropomus leopardus
TATCGGTTCTGCAAGAGTCCAAGATTTTCTCCAACAGTTCATCACCTCACAAAATCTTCGTTGCCAGTTGGCCATTGTTGCATTTGCATTGCATCTTTGCAATGGATAAAGTAAAAATAAATTAATAAATAAAATAAAAATGTTAGTAAGTTACAAACAGTATATTGAATCTCTGATGATTTGTAGTATACATGTATTTCCTATGTTGAGTTAACCAGTTTATATCTAATAACAACAATTTTCACAACTATATTAAATACATACAGCAGTGAGTCATCTGTGTAGAAGGTTACTCTGTGCTCTACTGGCTTGCTCTGTCATTCTGACCCCGCCCTGTTTTGACTGTTATTTAAAGCATATTGTATAAATTGCAAATCAATGTGTTACTGTGTTACACCTTTCGTCTTACTTCAGTCCAACCCATTACCACACATTTTTCCCTTCTTTTTGGAATTTAGGGCCAATAGACCTTGTTTACATTAGTATAAAAAAAAAAATTAAAAATTGGTTGCAAAATATTTCATTTGGGGTCAGATTGACCCAAAGGAAAACACAAGGGTTAAGCCCAAACATAACCCTCTCCTAACCATAACCAAGTGGTTCTGTGCTTAAACCTCACCACACATTCACCACTGCGTTGTTGTATCTGATACATCGTAATGTACAAATGCAACGTGTCCATGGTTTGCAGAAATGTACAATGCCAACATTTATTCTAGCGATTGGGTTGACAGGAGAGACAAAAAAGATAAATGCACCCCCAAAGATTAACAACAGAAAAAAAAGACTAAACTAGAAACAGAATGCTGACTACCAGCATTTGTATCCTCCACAGAATACTGAAAATCTCATAAATGTAGCTCTAAGATAAAAGTTGACATCAGTATGTTAAATTATATTAAATCATAAATAAGTAATAAGTTACATTTGTCTTGTATATTTAATACACTTTGAGAGACACAGGCTTGCAGGACTGGGACGTGCTAAAGAAGAGAGCAGACAAATTGCTTTTTTAAAGCTGTCAGGTCCAAAATGTACCAAGCTGTCTACACTATGACGGGTTTTGACATCTAAGGACAGTTCGGAGAATAAGAAATAATTAGCACACAAGCCTTTCTGTCACCAATTTTAACTTTATAATAATATTATGGATCCCAATCAAATGTTAAGGCCTTCTGACAGGAGCTTTAAATACATCTCCCATGGGACACAGTGAGCTTATTTTATGTCCAAACTGAGTTATTAAACACCATCTCAAAGACAGTGTGAGAGAATACTTTGTCAGAGGCCTTAATATAAATCCATTAATATCACTGGCAAAAACATCAGCACATTATGAGCCTTAACATCATTACAGAGGACCGTAGTTGACAAAAATGACATCTTGTCAAACTCCGAGACTGCTTTCCTCATGACATGAAGATCCTGTTTTCTTAACTTTATGTATTATAGTGTAATGTTGACATCCTTTGACACACAACTGTGTCGGTTTAAAATGTCACACAGAGTTGAAGAAAAGATACATCTTCTCCCAGCTAGCATTTCATCGTCTCCTGTAAAAGTGTAATGAACAGGATTGAAGGCAGACATAAACATTTGTTTGCAGCCTGGGCATTTTAATCCATTTGTGCCCAAAGACCATGTCAAGTATAAGAGGAGGAAAACACTAAAACTGTGTTTATTTTTTTTTTTCTCCACTCCATATCTTTGATACTTTCAGAGATACCGAATAGTTGATTGTAATTTTTGTAGTTTCTGCCATAGATCCATTTTCTTATCATACTATATTTAGCATTTGGACACATGGCGTGACTGTTTTTTGTGTTTTACATCATAGAAAATGCCAGCCTGTTCTTGTATTGCCACTTTTGCAATGCCTTTGGCAGAAGATCCTGACACCAAAA
>NW_024616737.1:0-4245 GCF_008729295.1 Plectropomus leopardus
TCTCCTCGTTAGTATAGTGGTAAGTATCCCCGCCTGTCACGCGGGAGACCGGGGTTCGATTCCCCGACGGGGAGGCAAAATTTATTTTGATTTTTATCACGAAAGAAGTCACGGAGCTGAATAAAGTGATCGTTTTGTAAATATTTATTTTAGTTCTAAACAAAAACATGGTATAATTTATCTTAAATATGAATTACGAGTGTCCTCTAAAGGCAGCAGGGATCATAACATAAGCCAGAAAATCAAACTGGGTTTGTACGTCATCAAATACGAGCAAAAGTCATGGACTTTGTAGGTGGCAATTCCCCGGCCTTTTGGAAAACCAAATATATCCGAAAAGTTTGGGGAAAAAAGAAATCTGTTTAAGAAACCTGTATAATATCACATGATGTCTTCGCGGACCATTGCAAATTTAAACAGAAAAACAAGGATAATTTCTGTTTTTACAGTTTCTGGCTGGGATATAAATAAATGGGGTCATTTTGGTCATTTTTTTAAAGAACAATGCCTTCCAACCTGTGTTTTACAGAGAAAAAATATTGTTGTCTTCAAAAGTCCCCAGTTGAAAAAACAAAAGCAAATCGTAAATGTGGTTTCTTTTAAATCCCCAGAAGGGAAAAGGGGGGGGGGGGGGAATCACCCAAAAATGTTCAATTTCCTTCATTTTTTTTTAAAATACTCATTTATTATAATTATTATTATTTAAATTGGAAAAAAAAAGGGAAAAAAAGGTAATTTTCAAATAGAAAACAAGGCCAGCTACTTTGCCAGGAAGGTTTATTTTTTAATTTGGCAGTAAAATAAATAGAAAATACAGCCATTTTAAACCATATGTCCCTCCCATAAGCCAAAATGGTAAAAAAAAAAAAAAAAAAAGTCCCTTCCCAGTGCTTAAAATGATATATATATTTTAAAAATCTATTATATGATAATGAATAAGAACTGATAGGGAGTATTAATTGTCATTTCCAGGAAAAGTCCTGGAAAGTTTTTTGATGTGTGTGTTTGTTTTTTCAGCTTTTTGATGAAATAAAAGTCCGAGAATCAGAAACAGGAAGCAGCCGACACCACAAGCTGCCAACAGGAAGTCATGTGCTGACCGCGCTCTGGAGATCATCTGCGCCACACGTTTACAGCGACGCTCTGCAGACCAGACGTGAGGTCATCCGTCCTCTCTGAGACAATCAGGACCGTCCACTCAGAGTCCACCTGTCTCTGACATGTGGACTGTCCTGTCTGTATGTAATGAGACTGAAGCTCATCGACTGTTAACGAACAGGAACAAAACCTTTGACAAGAAATTAAAACGGCCAAAAGTTTTTAAAAATCACCAAAAATGTTGAAGGAAAAAAAATCACCAGAATTTTCCAAGAAAAAGATATTCACAGATTTTTAAGAGGAAGAAAAAAAACGTGACAAAAAACGTCACAAATCACAATAAAATATAAAGAAAAAAAAGAATCCAATAAAAGTAAAAAGAAGAAATGCCAAACATTTTTTCAAATCACCAAATCACCAATTTGAAATAAGGCCTTTTAGAGAAAAAAAGTTTTAGGGGAAGAAAAACATTGCCAAAAAATGTTTGAAAATCACAAAAAAAGTAAAGAAAAAAAATTGTCTCTCCAAAACAGAAAGTGTTTTTTTAAGATCACTAACACTTTCAGTGGGGGAAAAATCAGTAAACATTTCAAAGGAAACACGAAAAAGCCAAATTAAAAAAACAAGGCAAAAAATTAAAAGAAAAAAAAAAGAAGTCTCTCCCCAGAGCTTAAGCACTAATTATTAACAACTACTAACATTTTTAACAGTACAATTCAGAATTCAAGTTTTAATTATTTTTTTTAATTTTCAGGGTAAATAAAGACCAGAGTGCCCCTGAGCGACGGTAGATTTCGGTCTGACGTGGATGAAGTCGTGCTGTGGACGTAACAAAACTGTTTTATTCACCTAAAAATGTCACGATCAGCCGATGTTTACACTATTATCAGAATATTCCTCACAAACCCACAGCTGCTGTGTTTTTCTCAGTAAATCAGTGTTTTTGTGGATGGACTCTGGTGGCCGCGAGGACAAAACTGTCGAATATCTCAAACTTTATTCAAATATCGAGACACAAAGTCATAATTTGATTAGTTTTCTGACAGATGAAGCTGCTTACGCTCGTCTGACATTTCAAACGCTCGATGATACTGAAACTACAACAGCTGTTTGTGCAGGAAGTGACTAGGCGGTCACATATCAGGGTGTGTGTGTGTGTGTGTGTGTGTGTGTGTGTGTGTGTGTGTGTTTAAAGTGACAAGATGATTTTTTTTTAGCGTGTGGTGTGTGTTTAAATGTGTGTGTGATGACCGTTTTTCAGTGTGATCACGATGAGGTTCGCTCTGCTCCTCGCTCTCCTCACAGGTAACTTTAATCTCACTTTTTATTCACTTTTTATTTATTTAAAACTGATTAAAATTACAAAACTTTATCGTGATGAAGCAACTCATTTCTCAGCAGCTGTTACTGACAATAACACCGTGTTTCTTCTTCATGTCCTTTATTTTTTACACATTTTTCCAACAAACCAAACCAAACGTTCATGAAAAACTGTTCAGGAACTGTTGAAATATGAAAATCCAACAATAATTTCTGCTTTTGCAGTTTCTGGCTGCCATCAAACGTGTCATTTTTTAAGATTTTGGGGGTTTTTATTTCCGTCGGGTTTTTGTTGTCTCGTGGTGAAGTGAAACTCTGAGATCAGCAGAAACAGATTCAAAGCAGAGATAAAACTCAGATTCAGTCACATCTGATAAAAACGTCTTTACAGGGTGCGTCTGTGTCTCTGCGGTCGGTGTCGGGGACGGCAGCACAGTCGTTGGTCGTCGGGGTGAAGACGTCACTCTGTCCTGTAAATATGACATCAAATACAACGGGCCGCTGCACGTCTGTTGGGGTCGAGGACAAATACCAAACTCAGGCTGCAGCGAGCAGCTCCTCTACGCAGACGGATACAAGGTGACGAAGGGGAGCCGAGCGTCCCGCAGGTATCAATTACTGGGACGACTGGACGAAGGAGACGTGTCCCTGACGATCCTGAACGTCTCAGAGCAGGATGCTGGACGGTACGGCTGCAGGGTGATGATAAAAGGGATTCTCAATGACCTGAAATATCACTTGGATTTGGTCGTTGAGGAAGGTGAGAAATTCTTTTTTTCTTTCCTCTTTAATTTTACAATCAGCTGATCACAAAACAAACAGTTAAAGTCTGATGATGCTGTTAAAAGGCTTTTTGTTCCTAAAAGACTCCAAAAACGTTACTAACAGGGTTCATAAGGTCATGAAAAACCTGGAAAAGTTATGGAATATGCAATTGCCAGGCCTGGAAAAATGTCAGAAAATTGAATATACCCTGAAAGTTTTGGAAAAGTCACAAATCTGTATAATAACACATGACGTGTTCAAGGACCATCGGAAATGTAACAATACAAGGATGAGTCCTGTTTTTACAGTTTGTGGCTTTTATAAATGGTGTCCTTTTTTGGTGATTTTTAAAGAAAAAAACCCAAAATTAAAAAATAAATTTAAAAAAACAAAATGTTTCACTTTAAAAATCACAACAAAGACAAAATAATTTCTTGTCTTTAAAAACTTTGTCAGCTTTTAAATATTTTTTCTTAATAATTAACTTTTTTCCCTTAAAATAACCAAAGAATTTAAAAAAAAGGTGTAATATTTAATTTAAAAATTTTAAAAATGTAAAAACGCTGCACTTTTACTTTTTACTGTTAAGAGTAAAAAGTTCAAACCCCGCCTCCTCTCCCACCTGCTCACACCTGACCAATCAAAGGACCTGATGACTTCATTATATTTGTTTTTAACTGTTTCAGCTCCTCAGACGTCCACAGCGACGACATCACACAGAGAGACGTCGACAGAGCACACAACCAACCACACAACAGGTACAACACACACACACTGACCTTTGACCTCCAGATCAGAATCAAATCTGTTTCCAAACCTTCGTCATGACATCATGCCGCTGACACAGCTGCTCTAAAAACATCTGCTTTCGTTTCCTCGTCCTGCAGGTCATATGACCTCGACTGACCGCCTGCTAACTTCCTCCTCCAGCAGCATCACGGCCGAGGTAAGACAGACGCACTTCCTGTGTGCAAACAGTAATGTGGTCGACTAAGTGTGTTTCATAATCCAGACTCGTTTTTTTACAAAAACCATGTATAGCACTAATTAAGTCCAATCTAT
>NW_024616738.1:0-7697 GCF_008729295.1 Plectropomus leopardus
CTTGGCAAAATCCAATTTCATTTTATACAAATGTTTATAGATGTTAACAATGACAATTGTTTTTTCACCGTATATTTAACACAGATTTTTTTTTGCTTTATTCATTTTTATCTGTATCTATTACAATGACAATTTGATTTTTACTATATATCTTATACAGATCTTTCTCACTAGATTCATTATTATTTGTATCTATTTATTTTTGTAAGTTTATTGTATGTATGAAGTTACTTTTAATTTTAGATTACATTACATTGACTTTTACACTTTTTACAATGTATTTTACATGGAAAAAAAAAATTCGTATAAATTGGTGCATTTTCTTAATGGTCTATAATGTACAATTTTTTTTTCAAATGCATCTCTTAGTGTGACTGTTAAAGGGTTAAAGCCTTTCACGGCCTTTCACTGTCAAGTGAAAAATGAAAATAAGAAGTAAGGGATCTAACTGTTGCATTTAAGAGGAAGTTTGGAAGATATATTGTGAATTTCAGTGGAGGATATTGAGCTTAACTGAGTGGAGGACTTTTAGCCGGAGGAGTCTGTAGATTTTTTAATACACCTGCTCAGACGTCTCATCACTCAGGTAATTCCAGCTGCTGGAGGAAGTGTTGCCTCCAGGAAGCCGACCACCACCATTTGTTTTGGGTTGTCCAGAAATAAACGTTTTTTTGGTGTAAGATTTATATAGAATTAGTGACTATATCTGGGACAACAATCACATTTAAAGTGGGATGAGCTCCTGTTCGGCATTTTACTCTTTAACAAAGAAGTCTATAATCTATATAAATATCTTAAATCTACAAATATAAAAACAAAATACCCATTTGGAATACTGAGTTTAGCTGCTAGAAAAGCAATTACACAATCCATCAAATGTTTGTAATGGAAAGAATTACTTTTTCAATCAAGGCTTCAGGAAACTAAATTTGAAGAAATTTGGAAGAAGTGGAAACTATATTTATTTCTCCCAAACACCCGATTCAACCCTGTATTTTTAATTCTGTTCATTTATCTCAAATTCTGAACCAGTCATGTTCTATATTTTTTATTTCTTTGTTTGTTTTATGTTGTTGTTGCTTTAAAAGTGTCAAAAAATGGAAAAATGGTAAGTACAGTGCGGGATAATACGCAGCATGTCGATCGTTCAACAGTGGTAACGGGTGGTGTGAAGACAAACAACTATCCTGTTGGTTTCCCATTGTAGTGTTGAATGGAGGTGAAAACGTATCATAGGTGCCTAATTAGAGTTCAGTGGATTTGGGAATGGACCAGTTAAGATGTAATTGTTTTTTAACATTTCATGTTTCCAATTGAAGTCTGGAAAGGACCAGAGCCGACTGATTTTTATAAGATTTTTGCTTTTTTCAGTGGAGACTGGCACGGACCAGTTAAGTAATACTGTGTTTTTAAATGGTGGGCTATACTAAATGAAGTCTTTAACCCTTTGAAACCTGAGCAAATTGCTTTGGTTTCTTTCAAAAACATGGAGAGAGGAGCAACTCAACAACACATAGCACAAAAAAATAGCAAGAAATTATTTAAAATCTTACAAGAAAATGTCCTGAAAATAGGCATAAAAAATTAAAGTAAAAAACAAAAACAAACAACAAGAAAATTACCTTAAAATTAGCTAAAAGAGATAGAATCATTAGATTTTTTAAAATAACTAATGAAAAAAAACACATTTATAACTATTACAATTTTTAAAAATTCTTATTTTATTTTAGCACTTTTTTTAAGATAATTTTTTTTATCGTGTTTTATATTTTTATTTTTGGTTAAGCTAATGTAAGGTATTTTCTTGTAACTTTTTACTAATTTCTTGCTAATATTTTGGACAGTTGTTCATTGCCGGCTTTCCGTGTTTTTGAAAGAAATCAAGCCAATTTCAGGTTTCACGGGGTAAATTAATATGATGTTTTTCTACAGTAAGTTTGGTGACGTTAGTTAAATAGTCATAGGGTTTAAAGTGGACCAGTCAAAGTAGCGTTGTGGTTTCAGACTAAAACCAAAGCAGGATCAATAAAGCGTTCATATCCTGATTCTGCTGTCAGCTGCAGGTGTGGTGACCTCTGACCTATGTGACGTCATGCTGCTGTCAATGATGACTCACCAGGTTCTTCATGGGAGAGAGGAGCTCTTTAGAAAAGTCCGCCAGTCGGCAGAAGGCAGAGCCGACCTCCGTCTCTCCGTTTGAGTGACAGTTGACCGACAGCTTCTCCATCGAATTGATGTACTGCTCCAGATGAGTCACGTGATCTGACGGACAGGAAGAGTGTCAGCACAGGAAGTACCGTTTGTGTGTATGTGTGTGTGTGTGTGTGTGTACCTTGTCCTGCTGTGTATTTGGATTTCGCAGCTTTCTTCATCTTCTGCAACACCAAGCGGTCACTGTCCAAAATCTGCACACACACACACACACACACACATTTAACATTTCATACATTCAAACCTTACACGTTTTCACCATCAGTGTGTGAATCTGCTGAATGTGTGTGTGTGTGTGTGTGTGTGCTCATGTAGAGGCAGTAATTCACTTGCTGACTCAACACTCACACACACACACACATACAGTATTTAACATTTCATACATTCAAACCTTAAACATTTTAACCATCAGTGTGTGAATCTGCTGAATGTGTGTGTGTGTGTGTGTGTGTGTGTGTGTGTGTGTGTGTGTGTGCTCATGTAGAGGCAGCAATTCACCTGCTGACTCAACACACTCACACACACACACACACACACACACACAGAGGACGAGCTTTGTTCTCTGACAACAGGCAGCTACATTCCTGCGTGTGTCAGATCACACTGAGACCTCAGTCTTTATTATTTCGGGGTGCGTCAGAACACACAGGCCTTTTTCACGGTCGACATTTTGACTCGTCACAGCAAAGCACAGGTGTTACTGATGACTGTTACTAAAAAAGATCTACAGTGTGACAGTGAGCAGCGTGCACGTTACACCAGCATTATTTGCTCCTGTGATTCTCCTGCTGACATGTCGAAAATGTCTCCAGTGGAAAAAAACACTGTTGCAAAGAATACGGGCTGATTTTATGTGATTATCAGTGTAATGAAGTATTTTTATTTGTTGTTAGGGAATTTAAAACCAAGCGCTATAAAAACTCATTTGTTCCAGCTGCCAACACACTGGTGAACAAGCTGCAGGAAAATTGCACAAAATTGCACAAAATTGCACAAAATTGCACAAGATCATTTTGAAACCCTTTATTATTTATTTATTTATTATTTATAGTTTGTTTCAGGATTGTTTTTATTTAGGGTTGCGTTTTATTGCACTGTAAAATCTGACAAGTTGATCTTACTTGAAATAATCTTGAAAATCGAGGTAAGTAATTACAACGATTAAAATAAAGTATGTGTTCTTTAAAGCTAATTTTTACGTTCACTCAGAATTTATCTGTATTTACTTAAGTTTATGAAGTTGTTATATCTTTAAAATGACATGTGGAACTACCTTGTTGTGTTTATGTTTTAGCAACATCAATAAATCAAGTTAGTCTGACTTAACGTGATCATCATAAAGAGGATTTTGCAAAGAGAGATCTGTGAGCTCTGTTTTATTAACTGTTTTAGAAAATAAAAATATGATTGACTAGTTTGTAAAATACAGATATATAGCACAGTTTACTTGGTTTACTGAAGTTGCTAAAATTAGGAAAAACTTGTCATTTTTAAATTGCAACAACTTCACATAACTCAATAAATATATTTTAATTTAAGTGAACTTAACAATTATAGTAAACATAAAAAAAGACTAATAGTTGTATTAACTTTTCAAGGTGATCACTTTCATAGAAGTAAACTCTTCAGATTTTACAGTGTAGTTTAGTGTTTCTTATTGGGTTTTTTTATTGTTTATTGGGCACTTTAATAGTTGTTTCTTTTATCTTCTCGTCATATTTCATCCCGTTTGTTGTCTTTGGTGTCTCAAACTGTGTTAATGGATGCTTTGCACTTTATTCTGCAAACAAAATCTACCTACTGGTACAAAAGAAGTAACCTGACGCTGTTCTCTAAATTAACCAAAAACAGACATTCCTCTCTTGGTGTTTCATCCATAAATCGTTTCTTTATAAATGTGCAGAAAATTTCCTGTATCCTGATATAATTGAAATGCATTAAAAGGAGCCAGTTGAGGTGGTTTGGGCATCAGATCAGGATGCCTCCAGGGCACTTTGCTTTGGAGGTTTTCCAGGTTTGTTCAACCGGCATGAGACCCGTGTTAGAGCCAGCACTCGATGGCGAGATTACATAACTCATACGGTTTGATAACGCCTCAGGAGGAGCTGGAAAACGTTTCTAAGGAGGGACGTCTAGACCACCTTGTTTAGCCTCCTGCCCCTGCGACCCAGCCCCAGATAAAGCTGCAGAAAATGAACGTTATGATTTTATCTGTACCGCCTGCTCCACTCTCAGACATCAGGGGTTTAATTTATCAACCGAGCACACGCACAGTTTTGTGTTTAAACCAAGTGGATCTAATTTATCATTTTCTTGCAGACCCAGTTAATATATTCCAAGCCAGATGAAATTAAAAGTTATACAAATGTTACAGATAGATTAGGCTATAATGACTAGATGTTTTGTGGAGCCACAGGTGCTCAGTGACAAACAGAATAAGGACACAAACTCCGAAAAACAGTAGTGAGCGGTCAATTATCCTTACGTGATTAACAGTTTGGGTTTGTGTGTCTCTATGAATTGCATTGAAGTTGTATCTGATGTCTATTGTGTTTAATGCAATTCTTTATTTTACCATCAGGTAAAATTAAATAAAAAATAAATCTCCTCAGACTGTATTTTTTAAATCTTTTTATCTTCTGGAAGTGTCAACAAATAAGGTTGGACTTATATGATTTTCATGTTGATCTGTAGCAATTTTCAGCTTGGAAGATGTCAAAAGTGAAAAACTTTCCAATTCAAACAGCATTTGAAGGGAAATAATGAGGCACAACATTTCAGCACATCACATCTCTCACAGTCTAAATTCCTCATAATAACTGTACCAACAGATAATGTGAGACATAAAATGAGACTTGAGTGCATAAATCCTTTAACCCTCTGCATGCTGGGAAGCTTTCCAGCACACCTGCTTCAATGCCACAGTATTTTAACCTCATTCTGGAGGTGTTTCTGTACGTAAATGAGTCTGTTTGTGCACCAGCAGCTCGATGTAGAGCAGGTGAGACTTATTACAGTTCACTGTGTAAACGTGTGAGTGTGCCTGTGTGATTAAAAAAAAAACATCTCTCTTCATTTTACATACAGTTCCTTCACACGGCACACCAGCCTACGCATTTTCCAAAAAAAGAGGACTGTGGGATTGGAACAAATCCTCATTAGCAAACTGAGTCTTTTAAGTATTTAAAGCATAAAAAGTTTTCTCATGAATAATTGTAATTTTTAACTCTTAAGCCTCACATGAATACAGCATCAGTGTGCAGGTTGCAGATTAACTCTCATCATCATTATCAATAATCATCTTGGCTTCTCCTCATAACCATTAAATAATAACAATGAATACTAATGAGGACTAATCTGTTGCCGTGGGAACATGTGCCGACTCTGATGGGGGTTAAAGGAGGACAGGAGGAGGGGCGGTTTTTAGTTTGTTTTTTTTCTTGTCTTCAGGTCAACGACTCCACTGACCTAGAGAGAGTGTGTGTGTGTGTGTGTGTGTGTGTGTGTGTGTGTGTGTGTGTGTGTGTGTGTGTGTGTGTGTGTGTCTGGTCTTAAGGGGCCCCCATCACCCAAATACACACAGGAACAGACGTGACGCAGCAGCAGATTGATCAGATCAAAACAATGAGTTGATTAATCGAGACTGAAAATTATTCAACAACTATTTGATAACTGAATTATTGTTTGACTGTTTGTTGGACAAAACAATGTTTTAAATTAAAAACGTCAGCGTGGGCTCGGGCAAGGTCAAGATGATGTGAGAGGAAACCCCTAAAATGGCTTGATTTTTATCAAAAACACAGACAAAAAGAAAAGAAAATCTTTATTTGGAGGATGCAATGAGCAACTTTTTTTTTCTAAATCTATTAATATCTTGCAAGTTATGGATAATTTCTTAACGAGTTGCTCGTCGCCTTTTTTTAACCGTGTTTTTGACAGAAATCGTACCAATTTGCTCAAGATTTAAAGGTTTTAATACTTGTTAAAGGCGTCTGAAGGCAGCACAAGAAAACTGTTATTACACCAGATTACAAAGGGTTACAGAGGCTGAAATCACCCCACTGGCCCCAAATCCGGCCTGGTAGTACAGGTCTCTGGAAACTCTTATTAAGGAGATTTTATCTTATTTTTTTAGATAAAATAAAATACAATAAAATAAAGTGCTGGGAGCGGCACTAAATTTAATCTAGAAAAAACTGCACATAGGGCAGAGGAAATTAACTTAATGGGGGCCCATCAGCTCTTTTTTCGCCCTGGGGCCCCTGAGCAGTTCAGACCGGCCCTGATTGTTGGACAGAAAAAACACAACTGCTCTCATTCATTGCATACAACTGAAGAAACATCCACTACTACAATACTACTGCTATTACTACTACCACCCCACCCCCTGTGTGAGCACTGACCTCCTCCAGCAGGTAGACGGTGTTCCTGCAGCTGATCATCTTGGAGGTGAAGGAGGAGGTGGTGGGGGAGCTCCAGTCCTCCTGAACCTCCTGCAGGAACTCGGACACCGACACACACTCCGGCATGGTGCTCCTCCACCCCGGGACACACCGGGACACACCGGGACAGGCTCACAGAGGTCCGGGACTGACGGGTCAATGCCACACAAAAGACCAAAGACACCAGCTGAATTCCTATTATGATAAATAATAAAATATTAATTTAAAAATCCACTGTGCAAAAGGTGAAATAATCCCATCAGCGCTGTTTTCAAGCGCCCACGGTCCCGTGCAGAGAGATTATCGTTACCAGGCTGATAAAAACGGTAATTAAGGATCCGGTGGTCGCTCCGTCAGTGTGACTTCACCGCAGCAGCAGCCGCTTCTTCCTCCAGACAAAAGGTGATCAGATCAGCAGGAAATGAACCTCAGCACCGCAGATCCCGCACAAAAACCGATGAAATCAATCAGTCCCGGGTCTCAGCGTGTTAAAACCACCGAGCCTCTCTCCGGTAGAGCCGTTTCATTCACAGAAAAGCCCTCAAACCCGCCCGGTCTGTCCGTGTGTGAACCTGCTCACAAAGAGCGGAGGAGCGGAGCGGGGAACCGGACCCCCGGACCCCCGGACACCGGCACCGGGTTCAGATGAGGGAATCAAACCGGTCTGTGTCTGCTCTCCGCTGCAGGAGCGGCTTCACGTCTTTTCTTCATCAGCTGATTTTTTCTGCTTTTTTTTCTTCTTTATTCAACCCGCATGGAGAGGCGCGTTCACGCTGCGCGGCGGCGGGGCTCTCTGCCGCGGGAGCGCGCACTGCTGACCGAGCACAGACTGTGAACCCCATTACAGCAGAGTCTGTTTATCCATTTATTATTCATGTCGAAGCTGCTGAAAGTCAGGTAAAACAGGTTTCTGCTGTAAGCAAAGTGCAATTAAGTTTTTCTGGGGGGCCACCTCGTTTTAAAAAAAATATATTTATAGAAAAGAGAAAACAAAACAAAGCATGAAAATAGGACTAACACAATTTACATTATCTTTAATCTCTA
>NW_024616739.1:0-6008 GCF_008729295.1 Plectropomus leopardus
TAACAAACAAACACCTCTGTGGTTTGCACAGTTATTCTGCCGTTTGACTTGCTGTTTCCCTCTTTAATTTTCTACGAATGCCACAAAAAGTTTGTCTCAAAACGTCATAAAATGGAGGGATTTTAAACAGGTCGATGACCACACACACATTTTTGGGGGCCGTCCAAAACTGAGTCATAATGGAAAAGGATTCATGCAGAGACACCGGCCATTTTCCCATTAGACACACTGTATTTTATTTTAGGAGCAATCCCAGGTGGAAGTATGGGTCAGAAAAGTGTTTGTTTGCTGCATCTTATTGGTGGCAAGAAAAATGAAATTACAGCGAAACTTTTGATTTAATGGGCTCCCGTAATTACGTATTTCAGGTGACCAAAGTGACAAAGTGATGAACTGATTTCATGTTTTTTTAATTTATTTTACTGTACTAATTTAGTTTCTCCAAAATGTCTTTCTAGAATCATAATTTGTATGTTGGTTTGCCGAACGGTGACTAGTTCTTTTGTTCTTATCCTTTCCATTTTCTGAGAAAATAACAGTGTATTATTCAACTTTGAATAAAGATTTTGTTAAAAAAAGATGAAAAAATGAAAGAGCAAAGAAAGAAGAAATGACCCCCAACTTCGCATGAATTCAGTAAAAAAAGTATAAGGATATTATGTGAAAATTAGAAAAAACTAAAACACACACACACACAAGAAAGAAAGTGAAAAAATAAAGAGAACGAAATGACCTGGAAAAAAAGGCTTACAAATATAATAATTTTGTAACTTAATTTCAGATTGAATTCTAGATGTAATTATAATAATTTTCCCTCACTTTTTAAAAATCATTTTCTAAATCTAAAAAAAAAATGACCCACTAATTTCTCTTTTTCTTATAAATTTTTTGTTTTTTTTTTTACATGTTTTTTAAATAAATTGCACGAATCTGCTAAAAGTTAAAAGGCTTACATATTTTTGAAGGCGTCTTAAAGCAAAAGTCAATCCAGGTTTCAAAGGGTTAAGAATTTTTTTTTAAGAAGAAGAATTATTTTTTTAAATAAATAAATAAATAGCATTTGGTTTTCTGTGTCTGCATCACATTTGAGGTGCAGGAAATGAATCATCTAACTGCTTCATCACTGCAGGCGTGTCTGTTGTTCTGCGCCGTGTTTTGGGGAAAAGCCTTTTTCCTCTCTGAGACGATCATTTGGTAATCTCATCGTCTGCTCCTCAGGACGACGCAAACATGTAATTTAAGTTCTTTATTCCTCCAGTGAGATGGAGGCCGGCTCTGCGGTCGCTCTGACAGACGGGAGAGAAAACTCTTTTCCAGGCTGCAGTGATACAGAGGACACAGATCCTCCGGCGGACGGGACGGGAATGTTCTCTGGTTTCTCAAAGAATTCAGGCAACGTGATCCCGACGGCAGAAGATCCGTCTCACAATCTGTTTGTGTCTCTCTTTTTCTTTATCTCTCCTTCTTCTTTCTCTTCTGCAGATCTTTTTGTTGCCCTCTTTTCGCCGTCCTGCTCTCAGTCAACACAAGAAATCCTTTTCATGCGCAGCAGTAACGCCGTAAAAATCCATGTTCACCTGCAGGAGGTCAGCGTACTGTAACCTCTTTATTTTGGGAGGTTTTAAACTGATTAACTCAAACTTGAGCCTCCTGAAACTCCAGCTTTTGTCCGGTATGCATTTTTAATTTCTCCAAGCTACTTCGGATAAGAAGGTCCTAAAAAGTATAACAAACTAAGAATTGTCTTTAACA
Source organism: Plectropomus leopardus (assembly GCF_008729295.1). Classification (NCBI taxonomy): domain Eukaryota; kingdom Metazoa; phylum Chordata; class Actinopteri; order Perciformes; family Serranidae; genus Plectropomus; species Plectropomus leopardus. The sequence goes on from NW_024616739.1 coordinate 1,753, forward strand.
TTTAAAAACTGGCTTGATCTATTTCAAAAACATGGAGAGAAGGCAAAGAGCAACTTAAGAAGAAATGATCCGAAAAATGAGCAAGAAAATAACCTGAATATTAGCACAAAAAAAGCAAAAGAAGAAAAATAAATCAATTACCTAAAAGTAAAAAAGTTCTTTAAGATTCTATGAAATAATTCAACATTTATATCATGATAACCTGAAATGCAGTTTTCTGGACATCTTTCCCTAGTTAAAAAAAAACGACTTATTCATGCAATTTGTGGGACATTTCTTGACAATTTTGACAAGGCGTCTGAATGCAAAAAAAATCTAAATATCATGTAAGTCCAGGTTTCAAAGGGTTAAACAGTGAATAGTTTTTGAAATTATGTCATCATACGAGAACAATGGGTTTACTCTTAACAGTGTGCACTAAAATATAAAACTAATTATGTCCATGTCTGAACATTGTTGTGCAAAAACTAAAATACAAACAATGCAACATTTGTTCAATGTTTTGTCACGACACCAGTAACGTTTTTCAAAACAACTTGGAATTTCAGGGCTTCAGGACACTTTGATTACTTTGGAAGAGCAGTATGAAGCCATTTTGTGGTTTTATTTTATTTTATTTATTTATTTATTTTTGGGAGACGTTTCATGGTTTTCATTTTTTATTTTTTTTTTTGTGGTTTTATTTTCTTTTTTTTTCATTTGAATTCTGGTCACCATTTCCTTTAAATGTTTGGAAGATGAGTGTGACGCCTTTTCCCTGCGTACCTCCGCCAGTATTTTGTCGACTATAAAACTTCCCGACTTTCCATCCGCATGAGGGTGAGCAGATAATGACTGAATTTTCATTTTTGGGTGAACTGTCCCTAACAGAAAGCAAGTCATCTACTCTGTTTTTTTGTGGTTGCAGAAAATAACACAGAGGAAGTACATCAATGTTTTTGTCTGCGTCCATATTCAGTCACATTCAGAGTGATGCAAAGAAAGTTCCTCTCTCCATCACACTCATCCAGCTCAGCAGAGGTTTCCCTTCATCTTTCCCTCTTTAAATCTTCCTCCCTCTCTCATTAAATTAATTTCATTCCAACATGAGTTTTTCCTTCTCCTCTTCCCTCGTGACTTTCGTTCCTCTGCAGAGGGAGTTTCCTCTAATCACAGGCTGGAAGACCGAAACAGCTCCACCACATCTGAGGTTCCTCTGGGGTCAGACCCGGGTCCTGTTTATTTTGTTTTCAAAGCTGGAAGCCATCGACCTCTTTGTCAGCAGCAACAACAAAGCCTTTGTTTCCTCTCATAATAAAGCTGGTTTCAGTGCGATGAATTGGACTGGAACGACTTGTTCTAAAAACAGAGCACTTGTTTTGCTGTTTACTTATTTTCTGCAGCTCAGTGGGAAGAGCAAAGCAATACCACTGACATATAACCACTTGTTAATATGATCAAGTAGATTTATTTATTAGTTACTGGATCAACAGAAAATTACATAAACAACAAGTCTAAGAGTCCGCAGCAACATTTGAAGCTCTGAGACTTTGAGGCACCAGTCTCTTGTGCTGATCGCACAGCTGATTGCACAACTGATCACACAGCTGATTGCACAAGTGATCAATCCTTTCGAGCAGACTATCATTGAGAGAGAAAGTTGGACAAACAGAGCAGAGCTTCTGCTCACAGTGCCAAAATGTCTGAATTAACAAACAGCCAAATGTTCAGCAGTGGAAAGTGACTTATTTAGACTTGGCTTGGGTGGTATCAGGGTATTACGCAATACCAGGATATTTACAAATCCTGAAGGTATGTTTTGCAATGTGTATGTTGTAGAGTCCATCCCAGGCTAATTGTGAGGCTGAACAAATAGTAATTTCAATTCAAATATTGATAATAAACTTTAATTTGATTAATCTGTAAAACACTTTGGGTAAGAAATGTGCTGTATAAATAAATTGCCCTTGCCTTGCGTCTTAATATCATCATAAATACAGGTAGTGTACAGCACGCACCACCAGAGCTCAGTCTCTGGTCTCTACAGAAGGTAGAAGGTAGATTATTAGTCATTTTTAATTGAATTTGTCCTTGATCCTGCTACATCTTTGGAGTTGAAGAATGAGTTGATTGAAATCAGCAGCTACCGTGAAAATTCCGTATGGTTGTTTGGGCATGTTGCTGCTGATGGCATCATTCATCCAACCATCCAGTGCAACAGCTTGATCCGGGATGTTAGGGGTTAACCATGTCTCTGTGAAGATGTGCGCAGAGCAGTCTCTGATTCGTTGCTGAGTGAGCCTCATTCATATCTCATCCACTTCATTCTCCTGTGAGCGGATATTAGCCAGAAGAAGGCTTGGTAGAGAAACAGCTCTCGGTCCAAGTGGAGTAATCCTCGCCCTGATGCCGGCTCTCCTCCCTCTCTTCATCCGGCGTTTTCACCTTCTTTACTCCCCTCTGGTCTAAATGGCCGCTCAGTGTGTGCCATTGGTGGGGATCCTCCCGCGGTCTGCTGCATTCAGTCCAAACTCCACACAACTTTTACCGATGTTGATAAGAGCTTCTCTATCGTAGAAAAGCTGGGCTTCAGCAGAAGGGGTCATGGAGACGGAAAAATAGAAAAAATAGAGCACAATATAGCAAAAAAGTAGCAAGGATTTGAGGAGCTACAAGCTGCTGCATCTACATGTGCTGCCATCGTCGTAGCAGGTGGTACAGGCTGAAGTGAGAAGTTACAGGACTGTAAACAGCCGGTGGCCAGCAGACAGAGAGGGACCGCTGGGGAATAACAACACATTCTTATCCTAACTCCTCACCTCATACGAACATCATGACAAAAACCTGGCATTTAAAGGGTTAAAATTCTGAGAATTAGTGAATATTTGATATTTATGACCAGAACTGATGTTGGTAAAAAAAAATAACTTCACAAAAGTAGAAAATCATATTGATGTATAATCTTTTTTAAAGCTTAATTCTGAAAAAAATGTGTGTGCAGAATAATATGAACTGGTGTAATGTTAAATGGTGCCTGAAGAGGGAGAGATGATATCTGTGTCTGTATCATCCTCTGTGTTTTCAGACTGTTGTGAAGTGTGTGTATAGTGTGTGTGCAGTGTGAGTCGCCCTGGTGCGTTGTGTTGTGGTTGTTTTGTGTCTCAGTAAATCATGTTTCACAAAACAAACCGGGGAAGTCTTTTTCTTTGAAAGCTCTCGTGCAGCGTGACTCTGCTCTTTGTTGTTTTCAGGCTTTGTTTCTGTGACTCACGCAAACATCTGAGTACAGCTGATACGTTTACAGTCTGCTCACCTCAAAATTAGTGTTAAATTAACCCTCTGAAACCCGAGCAAATCGGCTGGATTTCTTCCAAAAACATGGGAAGAATGAAATGAGCATCTGCACAAAAAAAAGCCCAAAAATAAGCCCAAAAATAAGCAAGAAATCAGAAAAAGTTACAAGAAAATTACCTAAAAATGAGCAAAACTATGTATAAACAAATAATAAGAAAAAGAACAAGAATAAGTAACAAAATAGACAATGACCTTAAGAAAGGAGGAAAAATAAAATAACAATATGTTATATAACTTGTAATATACTGTTTTGCAAATATTGTTTTTCAAAATAAATCAAACCATTTTTTTCCGCTTCTTGAGGTTTCGGTGCTTGCAGAAGGTCTGAACGGAGCACAACAAAACTTATATCGATCCAGAACCCCAAAGGGTTAAAACCAGCTAAGACGAGACTAAAACCTGGGAGTTGTTTTTGAGACAAACACTGGACGATGAAGAGACTGGTCACAAACTTTAAACGGCTTACAAACAAAAGATCAGGTGTCACAGGAGCCTGACAGCAGAGAATAAATTAACCCCGTGTCTCCAGAATAATCCTGCAGGAAATAAGAAATGACTCACCAAAAACATCAGCTGGACGGAGCAGAGCATGATGGGACGCCACAGGAAGGACAGGAGGAAAAGAAAAACAAAAAAACAGGAATTAAGTTGTGACCCTCAACAAAGGCGGAAGAAGTCCTTATAGTCCTTAATAAAAAACATATTTAAGTTAATTCTTTAAAAACTGGAAATATTGGCTTTTTTTCTCAAAGAAAAACATGGCAAGAAGTCATTGAGCATCTCATGAAAATATTCTGAAAATTAGCACAAAAAACACGATAACAAACAAAAAAAGAAATTGTAAAGTAATAAATAGATAAATTAATAAAAATACCAAAAATATATGTAATACTTTTAAAAAATAACGTGAAAAAATGATTAAT
>NW_024616740.1:0-4480 GCF_008729295.1 Plectropomus leopardus
ACTGAGTGATGTTATGTGACTTCTCCTCTGGCAATAACATCCCAGTAACCATGGCGATGGATGATCAAAACATCAGCAGGTTTATTTCTATTGCAGCCACCGCACGAGCCGTCATTATTTCCAATCCGGGGCGCTGTAGGAGTGTTATATGGGGAGCGGCCACATATGGGGGATTTGTTGGAGGTGATGGACGATTTCACAGAGGAATTGTAGATTTAAAACTTCAACTTTCTCAGAGTTATGTGATGCAATAACAGCTCTTGCAGCTCCTGCTGCATCATGAGGGAGCCAGTTCCTACTGACAAGCACATAGCCATAGCATCATGTGACCTAGAAAAGCCAAAAAAGTGTCTCCATTGCAGTTGATATATGCCTTTTTGAATAACCTGAAATACCACCTGATGCGAGCATAAAATGTTTTTTTGATGCGTTTCCATTTGGCATATTTGATATTTTGCAATTTCAATTTGTGCAATTTGAGGGTTAATGGAAACCCGCCCTCAGTGACCTTTGAGCACCAAATTCTAAGCAGCTCATTCTTGAGGCCAAGTGGACGTTTGTGACAAAAGTGAGGAAACTCCCTCATGATGTTCTTGAGATATTGTGTTCATAAGAATGAGGCAGACGAGGTCTCAGTGACCTTGACCACTAAAACATTACAGATCTAGTAATGATTCCAAGTGTGGACGTTTGTGCCAAATTTGATAAACAAATCTCTCAAGGTATTCCTGATATAGTCACATGAATGAGACAGACGGGGTCACACTGGCCTTTGACCACAAAGATTACTAAGTTCATCGCTGAGTGCACGTGAACGTTTGTGCCAAATTTGAAAAAAAAAACTCTCAAGGTATTCTTGATATATCTTATTCACATGAATAAGACAGACGAGGTCACATTGACCTTTGACCACCAAAGTTTATTAAGTTCATCGCTGAGTGCAAGTGAACATTTGTGCCAAATTTAAATAAATTGTCAAATATCGAAAACAACCCGAAAACATGGCGTCACCAGCACAGAGGCATAAAAAAGTCAATGCAAGAGAGCACAAAATATCCTGAATATGAAAGTCTAATAAATCAAATAAAATTAGCACCATGCAGATGTACTTTAGAGTAATAAACACTTTCTTTCCTTGCAAATGTGACATAATCTAAGTAGGAAAACAACATGACATAACATGAGTGGTATGTGACCGCGCTCCTCTCACCTCCATCATCGTGTCCCCGGAGTAGTGCTGTCCCAGGTCCCGCAGGCCGCTGGCAAAGCTCTTGCTGGTCTGGCAGTAGACTCTGCCCGCCTCCAGCATGGCCTGGCATTGTTTCACAAGCTGTGGGACACAAAATGCAACACCAAAGCGTCAAATACATCCTAAATACTCAAACAAGAGGCACTTGAGTTGACTTACAGCTGGCTGTAATCATCGGTATGAATAATTAAACACAGCGAGTTATTTCCAGGAGTCCAATGAAACAGCCGGAGTTTGAGGTTATTACAGTGGAGCGAAATCACCGCACATGCTGAATATAGCCTGCAGCTCCAGTTAAATTCTATCTGGAGTTCATTAAAATGCATTAGAGCGAGAGCAGCACATGGATTTACAATACTGGTTTCAAATACTGGGTTTTGTGAATTTATATTTGATGAATTTGTGCATTTGTGAGTTTTTTTCTGTTTGTTTTAACAAAGACGTGCACTAAGGCGAGATGTTTCACAGAATGACACTACATTCACTTACTATTAATGCTATATTTGAGCATTTACCAATCTCAAAATGTAATAAAAAAATGAATATGCACAATTTTAACTCTTTCTTTTGATGCTTCATACTTTTTATAACTTTTTTGATGTTTTTTTGGTGACAAAACAGAAGAAAATAGCAACTCTATTTGTTTAAACTCACAATATAAACTCGTGCAGGAACATGTATTCATCTTTCTGTTCGTCAGTGAGGTCAGAGTTCAGCGACAGAGCAGCGATTTGCACGGAGCAGATAAAAAGTGCCTGAAGGCTCCGAAACCCAGTTGGTCCAGTTTTTCCAAAAATCGCTGCATCTCTCTGCAGCTGCACATTAATCACTCGCTTGTGTGACGCTTTGCGGGGAAAATAAATCAAGAACATTATCTCGCACTGTGATGAGCATATTGCTTTTATTTAATCGAGGAACAGAAACGCAGCATGTGACTTCTCAATCAGATGAATGGATTTGAAACTGTAGCATGAATAAACTCAAACACGCAAAGAGGAATATTGGTCATATCGAAGCAGAACAAAGTGAAGTTCTCTCTGCAGGAGCACAATACGATGGGGAAGCAGCACCTGCAGCTACTTCCTGCTCGCCGTCAGGTGAAAAATACCTCTACCGCCGCCGCCCACTTCTCACTTCACTGCCTCTTCACATGAGGAGTGTGTGTCCAACAGCAACAATACCTGAGTGTGTTTCTGTGTGTGTGTGTGTGTGTGTGTTTGAGGGAACATTTTTGAAAGTAGAGCAGTGACTCAGTATGATGTTATAAGTGTGTGTGTGGGTGCAGATGCGTGTTTCTCACCTTTTCTAATCGTGTCTCCAGTTCACTCACATCGCTCTGAACAGCTTCGATTTCAGATCTGAAACGGACACACACATACACAAAGTCACACACAATAGCTTGAGGTCAAAGGTCGCTATGAATTTACTTACATGAACTCCAGTGTGCTGATTTTACGGAGCCACATCAGTGCCAAACATTTTGTCAATTTGAGAAAGTTTCTAGTCAAGTCACAATTTTCAAAGAGAATAAATAACATCAAGCTGAAACTTAAGTTTAGTATTCCTGCACTTTATACTGAGCTCTTTTTCCTGAGTAAGTCACTTACGATTAAGTTAAAGTTATGCAAAAAAAATCTAAAATATTTTTTAGAAAATAATAATACACACTGTTTTTTTTCTTGTGTGTGTGTAGTGTGTGCTTATTTAAAGATATTTTTTTTTAACTTATTAGCAATTTATTGCAAACATTTTTGCTTTTTTCATTAAATTTTTCTTGCAACTTATTTCCTGCATTTTTTATTTTAGAATTTTCTCTTTTTACTAGTGCCTTACAAATGGGTTTTTTTTTTTTGTGCATATTTTCAGATAATTTTCTCTTAACCTTTTATTAATTTCTTGTTTTTTGCTTATTTTCAGATCATTTTCTTGTGACTTTTTGACTGATTTCTTGGGCCATTACTTGTTTCTTATCACCTTCTTAACATGTTTTTGAAAGAAATCAAGCTCACACCGAAAAAAACACCTTCTTTTATCTTAAAAAATTAGAGTGTCGGTTGCTGTACATTTTTAAGTTGACTGAATTTTAGAAGACAGGTCAAATCTTACCTCAACTTGAGGCAACCCAGAGACTAGTCTCTGGGAAAGTTTATTTTCACAGTGCAGGTTTTAAAGGGGTAAGACCATAAAGTTTAGTTTTTGAGCACAAGAGCTGGCCCCAAAATGCGTCTCAGAAGTCCTGTGCATGACTTAGTTTGTCGTTTTTGGCGTTAACAGTCAGTATCTCCGCCTCTCGTCTCTTCTCACACCAGCAGCTCGACCATGTGGTTTCCGCTGCCTTCCACCAACAGTACAGAGACACAGAGACACGGAGACACAGACAGAGACACACAGAGAGACAGAGGAAGAAAAAAAGGCGAGACGTTGTGGAGAGAAGAGAGGAGGGCCCGGCCACACAGTAACTGTTTGTGTTTTCTGTGTTTGTTCGTGCGAGGATGTTTGGATCAAAGTCTGAGGTCATGTCCTCCGAAAACACGGCCGAATGTCGAGTCAACGAAGGAGAGCAGGGAAGAAAAGGCAGAAAAGATGAATTCATCAAAGCAGCACATCCTTTTCACGTCGCTCTGAATTAGTGTCACTTTCGGCTGGTTTCCGCCGTGGTTCTCCCCACAGAAAACACACTTCCTGTCACTCCTGTCTAACTCGCCTCACTTCCTGTTGCCCTCCAAAGTTACCTAGCAACAGGAGGCAGCAAATTTGTAAATAAAATATTTTCCTCCACGTTCTTATCTATTTGAATGACTGTTTTCATATGTGAGATAACTTTTCTTCCCTTTTTCTTTTGTTGGTTACCCTGCTGTCGCTCAGCCTGACGTGTCCTGCCGGTCTTAAAAAGACTATTAAAAATTTTTAAAAAACTATTAAAAATGCTCATGTGAAGTAGGATTTTTATGATTTTTTTCCCTGACATTGCATTGCAAAAGCACAAAATAAAGGGTAACTTTAAGGAAAATAATAAAAAGAATTTTATCAAATGTCTCTAGCATCAACATCACCAAAAAGTCATGTTTTATGTTTCAATATTTATTTAAAAAAATAAACTTGCTCCTAACCTTCAGTATTTTGTTAACAATATCTTTATTGGGGATTTTCAATAATAATGGATATTACATATAAATATATTAGTCTTGGCAGCATATCTGATATACCATAAAATTAAAATGCAAAAAAAAA
>NW_024616741.1:0-8709 GCF_008729295.1 Plectropomus leopardus
GTGTGTGGGGTTGAGGATGTGTGTGTGTGTGTGTGTGTGTGTGTGTGGGGTTGAGGATGTGTGTGTGTGTGTGTGTGTGTGTGTGTGTGTGTGTGTGTGTGTGTGTGTGTCCGTGCACCTGTTTTTTTGTTTGTAGGTTGTATAATGTGGTTTTTTTCAGGGGGGTGGGGGTGGGGGCTGAGTACTTTCTCATGTTGTTGATTTTGGTTCACCACCAGTAGTGTTTCTGCTGCGTCTCTGGGTGTCTGTCTTTGCGAAATAGCACTTTTGTTATTTTCAAAGTTATATATGTCTAATTTTGCTTAAAGATTACAAAATAAATCTATTATTTTACATGTAAGAGAAAAAAATAGCTAAAGATTCAACTGAACTAACTGACATGATTCCATTGACTTTGTAAGAGTTCCTCTTCAAAAGCAGACAGTGGCCTGTTTGCACTGAATAAACCTACATCAGTGCACACTTGTATTTCTTTGAATATATATATATAAATATGGGCATACATACATATATGTATAGGGCTTCTATGGAGATATCGCTCCTACTTACAAAATGATTAAAACACTGTTCAGATTGCAAAGCACCAACACAAATAATCTTCATGTATTGTTGTTGTCATCTGAAACATCCTAAGCCAAGACTTCTCTAGGTGTCTTTGTAAGAGCTCTATATGTATATTTATGTATAAAATATTTAATATTTATTTATGTATACCAGATGCATACATGCTGATTGTGCCATGTGCCAAATTAAAACTGTAAAAAAAATGAAGAATATAAAGTTTCACAAAACTTTTCTTCTCTCTTGATCAAAGTTCTTTTTCTCCCTTTTATGACTTTTTATTATTTCCATTTTGAATGAGTTAAAAAAGAAACATTCTTGCAGCAAGTGCAAGTCTCCCCCCAGGACTTCCACTCTACCTCCCTCTTCCTCTCTCTCCTCCTCCTCCTCCCTCTCTCCTTTTCTCTCGCTGAAACCTTTGAGAAAAACAGGCTAACAGCTTGGGGCCTATCTGCGTGCATAACTCCAGATTTTACTGTAATTCATGCAAAGTAGTGCTGCAGCAATGGGAGATTGTGAAAAGATTGCCTTGATGTACTCACATTGCATCCTATTATATGTTATTCTCTGGGAGAAAACTGGAGTTATTGATTCTGCGAGTAAGACTGACAATTTTCATTAAGTATTTTGGCGTTGCGCAGATTGTCTCCTGCACTATATGGTGAAGCGTGGCAATGCGACCTGACCAGTGATCCTGGATCAGTGTTGCAATTCTTAGATACTTCATGCACATAGACCTCAACATTTTTATGAAGTATTCCATTACAACTTCCCCTGGTATTTAATGATTGAAGATGCAGCAGAGCGAGAAGCACAGTCTGGTCAGCTCATCACTGATCCTGCCAGTAGCAGAAAGAGAGAAGGGGTTATTTGAGGGAAATTGCTTAGAGACTGATCTATATGAGTCATCTTGTTTTTGCTCATCCTGCCTTATATGGGGCTCACCTCCTCATCAGCCGGCATCTTCATCTGAGCCGCAGCCACTAAGAAAGAAAACAGGCGGATGGCTTCTACATGGAGCTGTCTCACGCATACAGAAACATTTAATAATGTCTCTGTGCTTATGTAAGGAGTAGGCTATGCAAATAGTCAAACTGGTTTCAGTAGCAATAATCAGAGGCAGCTTGTTGTCTGGAATGAAATGAAGCAACGTTATGGCATTTTGATGAGCAAAATAATTAAATGCTCCTTAATGCAAAATGGAAGTCTTATTGGAATATGTCCCTAAAGATTTGATTCACCCAAATTATTTAAAAACATAGTTTTTAACTAACCTTTTGTGGAATCTAACAATACAGAAAGGTTTAGTTTTATTTGTAAAGGTTTTGAGAAATGCGGCTCCTTTTGCAGCCACCTCCATACCATCGAAGGAGATGTAGTTTTATTTGTGGTGCTCACAGCATTGAAATATGACATTTTCAAAAACAAAAATCACAAAATGTGACATCATTTCCAGAAAAAAAAAGCATCCCTTCTAAAACACATTCCTCTAACAGTGCCGCCGTTTTTATGGACTTTTTTTTTTTTGGGGTGGAAACTGACGAAACACGACGAGTTGTATAGATTATTCAGTCACAGAGACATTGTTTCACAAATACGAGTTGCTGTTTAATTCTTCAAAGATATACTATGCTGGATTTTCCTGAAGAACAATGTATGGATTTATACAGAAATAATCTCTCTCAATCATCACTTAGAATTGTTTTGCATTGTGTTTTTCTGCAAAGACTGCAAAGAGCCCTGTGCCTACATTTTCGTATTTTCTTCTTATTTTCTGTGTTCAGGATATTTATAGGCATGTACCCTCACTGTGCTCGGGTGATGTCAGGGCTTTATGAAAAGGTAGTGACCAGGTGCCAGACCTAAGCAGCAGGAATCTAAAGCCCCCTTTTACACTGCCTTTTCATGGTGGGAATATTGCGCTTTTGTTCTGCCTCACTGTTCTGTATAAAAGGTACAATGGCAGAGTAGGGGGACAAGGGTTTTCTCACCTTTGAGCCAGCAATGGAGGTAGTAACAGCGTCAAATCGAAGTGTAGCAGGTCTAGATCATGGGGGGAACAGGGGGGACACGTGTAATATGTTGATGGCGAGTTATGCGTGTTGTGGCAAATGGCACACCTGTCACGCCTCTTTTGCTTCCTTCATGTCGGCATGCTGTCTATAATCACACTCTGGAGCAGTGTGATGCCGGTGTTTGGTTCTGTGTAAAAATGCAAAGGTAGCATAAAAAAGTGGCTTCATCGGGTCCTATATCATGATCTCTGTTTAAAAATGACTCAAGACAGAACGCTAAAAAATGCAAAGATAGCTCAGCAAAATGCCAAATGAGAGTGAATCTCAGGTTCACTTTTAGTTTGACTTTTGTTTGAGTATGTTTACAAACAGTAACCAACAATTCAGCATAGTAAACCTTTAAAAATGCTATTAAGTTATATTTTTATACCAACAATGGTTCAAGTGACTACTCATTTGTGGACAAATCAGAAGGTAGCTATTCCTTGACTCTGCAGTCCCCCTCAGCTCCACAGAGCATTTTAGCACCTTTAGCTCATTGTTTTGGTTTATGGCCTACAAACGTAACCTTTCAGGTTTTTTTTCAGTGCTCCCATAGTCTAATTTCTGGATTCAGCAGGTAGTTGTTTTCAGCAAAAAAGCCATAAATCCACTGTGCGCTACCCGCCCAACACCAAACAGCAGACAGACAGAATTAGCAGCAGCTGGTGAACACAGTGCAGCATTTAGCAGCTAAGAGACAAATATTTCCCTCAGGAGTTTAGGGGAAAGTGAAATAGAGATAAAATGAGAGACTCCAAATGAATGTTGCTCCTGGATGTGTAAATAAGCAACTGTTTGCTAACAAGTTCACCATATCAAGTTTAGGTGATATCAGTGTTGTGCGGCCAAAAATCAATTAGGTTTAGATTGAACTGTTGTTAGCACCACAAACATTTCATCCGTCGTTCTATTTCTTGTTGATTCATCATTTATTATAAGCAAATGTCATAAGATGTGTCTGTTTCAGTTTTTGTCAAAATATGTTCTGTTTGAGTGTTTGTCTTTTTTTGTTATTTAGGTGACCCGTACATTTACAAGTATGAATCAGATAAAAGTAGTCCCCTGGTCTGATCGGTCTGCAGTGTTGGGAGGTCAGTTTCCGTTGGCTCCAACACACACACATGCAGTGGCACAGGGCTAAAATTGAGTAGAGGAGTTGAGAGTGAAGTATCAAAGGGAAGAAATGTCATGGGAGGGCAACTTGTTTTTTGCCATGTAATTTTCCCATATGCTGTTAAAGCAGAGCAGATGTCACTGGGTATTGGCAGGGATAGACCTGGCGGCCTCAGGGACACGGTTTGGGATACATGGCCCTATGAAAAGCCACATAATTAAGTGGCAGACCAAAGGGGAAGACCATGGAAAGTGCGGTGGTGTGGTGCAGTGAGAGGAAATGGGGTCAGACTCCTTCAGCAATCAGACACCTGAAGGCTGGATGAAATTAGTCCAAACTTCCTATGACGAGAATCATCACTGGTAGAAAAATGGGACAGTTAGGAGCGAGACACTTTTCAACAGCAGAGATTTGTTTGCAGTTCAGTGAGTGTGTTTCGAAAGTGACATCATTCAAGGATTGGCTGGAATACCCCGATGGGGTTTGTGACTGCCTCGACAGCACGGAAGACAAACCCAGCCTCGGAAATGGATGTGCCAAATTACACAGTGCCACCCGCTGGGAGAGAGCTGCAGGTGTGAGTGTGCGTGTGTGTGGGTGTTCGTGTGTGCAGAAATTGAGGATTTTATTTCTACCGCGGTGAACGTGTTGTTACCTATATTTCCTCTCACTCTCTGTCTCACAGTCATCGCTCTCTTTCTGTGTCTCATTCGTCTTTGCTCTCTCTTTCCTCTTTCATGCAGGTATTTTTTTCATCCTCACACAAAATGCAATCTGAGCGGCTCTACCTCTGTCTCACGCGGACGCGACTTGCCCATTTTCTCTCTCTTCTACTTTGTAAGTGCCATAATGGTGACTGCTCGCTCATTTCCAATCATTTAAGGTGTAATTTTCTTGAGTTACTATGTTTCTCTGCTGACTAAGACGCTAATTGACATTACTTATTGGGAAGCAGAACAGAACCAGTCACTGAACCAAAACGCTTGTAGCTTAAATTGAAATAGCCTGTTTTTCTCCAAAGGGAAATCATTCTGCATTCTGTCAAAACATCAATAATCTATTGTTTCCATGTGAAAAACACACTCCTGACAATTTTCTTTCGTCCCCACAGAGCATAGACAAATCACTGGCATATTTTCAGGTTTTCCTAACAAGGACCACCATGCACTGCAGCTTTTTTTATGTTGGGGCGGCATCCAGCCCAGATATTGTAACACATTTTTCACTAGAAACTAGGACCGAAATCGACAAAAAACAATGGTGTTTGATTCCAAATACATCATAAAAAAATCTGTTATCTCAGTGTCATTGTACAGATTACTAAAGATGCCCTGTTACTTCTATGTTTATGTCCATAGAATGTATTTATAATCTCGCAAAACTGGAGTAATCAAAATAAAATATCTATTCTTTCTGTATCTCATTGTGGTTCTCATGAATATAGAACATGACATTCATTTTCAGTGGGTGCGAGCCCAGGGAGTTTGGTGCTGATAATAATGTTTTGTATATTTTTCATCTTACAAAATGATTAATGAGAGAGCATCGCAATCCCAGAGAGCATCTCTGTAAATGCAGTATTTGAGTGCTCTGTTCTCCCCCCCCAAAAAAACATCACAGTTTTTGCATTAAAGGATAAGGCCGGCATATTTAATCTTTTATTGTATTATCAACAAATCCCACCAACAGGCCTAAACCAACAAAGAATTTATCCTGCTAACAAGTACTGACTTCACAGCCAGATGTAGCGTATGCCTCTGTGCCATTGAACTCATTGCCATCCAAAAACTATTAAAAAGAAAAGAGAAAAGAGCCAGACTGGTGCACTGGGTGACATATTCTTTAATTACAACAAGCACAGACAGGGTAGCTCTGTCCTCATGACTCGTCAAACCAGCAAAGCAAGGAGCCACAGCACGGTCCAGGCATGCTCGGTGACGCCTGCCCAACGTGGAGCTACTGTCCAGAGAAATGCTGCTGCAGAGCTGTGTCAAAACAAACTAGAGTATCGCCCAGCGGTGTGGCTGTTTTATGTGTTTTTAATGGTTCTTGGATGGCAACGAAGTTCTGCGGCACAGAGGCATAAGCTCCAAGCTGTGGCTGCACAGACAGCACTTGTTAGCAGGATAAATTCATTGCGTTTTTTTGGTCTTTTAATGGAATTTGTTGGTAAAAATAAAAAAAGATGAAATAACACCAACACAATCCTTTAAAAGCAGCTTTGGGTGCAACAAAATTGTAGCAGCATTGTAAGAATAGAACGAGCTCAAGTGTAATGGACTATTCAACAGTAAAAGGGGCTGCTTTGGTTTTTATGGAGGTTCAGTAAAGAACAGTAGCAACCTATAGTTCATCTAGTACAAGCAGTCCCACCTGCCCCCGGCCTAAAGCTGCCTGTCGACTACATAATGATCTGCCCTCTGTAAGATGGATGGCCTGGAGATACCACTGAGGCTGCTGGGACTAAAGTCTGCATGCTCCCAGTGTGTGTGAGGGAAGTAACAGCAGCAGGAAAAAGCATATTTTAAGCCTCTACACAGTATCAATTGTAGTTCACTGACAAAAAAAGCCACAAAATGCTGCTTGATGACTAATTTTTCCTCCTTGTTGGTCCATTTTTGATGGCTGCAGTGGAGAAGAAATGTTCATGGCAAGACTTTTAGGATGTTTCATTCCTTTCCTAACTGCTCTCATTATTCACAGCATTATCTCGCAAATTCAGAGCTATTTTGGAAAGTCGTTCCTCGCCAGCTGAGGCCAAGCCCAGGCCCCGCTATCTCTGAGTTGCATCAGCTGGAGTTCACCATCAGATGGCAGTCCACTAATGCCTTTCTCAGATGTGGGTTACTGGTGGCAGGGGAAGGTTGCGTCAGTGGACCTTACGTGTCTGAACTCTCTGGCCTGTGAACTCCAGCACAGACTACAGACGACTCCCAGATGACTTCCCGAAAGTATCTTATCACTTAGATCACATTACAATGACTTTCGGTGGCACCAATTTGATCTTAAGTGCTAATCCAGGCTACCAGGCTTTTCACAGATCTCTCAGATCAAATACACTGTGAGTTTGACTTTAATATCTGAGCTTACTGCCTAAAAAAATCTGCACCACTTTTTTTTCTGTGAAAACTACTGGAAACATCCTTTGAAGTTAAGCCTATTTTTTGCCCCGAGAGGCAGAGACATTCATTCGTCAGTGATGCCTAAATGTTAGTCCTGTGAAGTGAACTCTCCAATTTCTCTGACAAATTGAATAGATGTTTGCATGGTAGTTTTTTGTCGCAAATAGACCCAGATATTGTTAATACTTAATCATAAAGTTTGATAAATGTCTGACCTCATAAAGCTTTTACTCATTTCTTTTTTAAAGATGTAATGGTTTTGCAGATGGGAATCTGATTTCAATCCAACCGTTTCTCAAAGTATAGGTCCTTGCTCCTTCAGTGTTAACACATAAAAAGCAAATGCACTGTCACACGCCCTGCTTTGACATAGATTTAAAGTTCCTGTTATGTTATTATGAGTTGTGGCATAAAAAATGTCAGCTAAGTGACTCGAAAGATGCCACAAAAATGCTTCACACTTTTGAAAAATAGAAATGTCAGCAGCAAGGCAGTCTAGGTACCACAGGCAACTCTCAAGTCTACTGTTGGATCTTAAAAATTGTACACATTTGTTTCTTTTCGCTTGCCTGAAACTCCTAAAACACTGAAAACATTTTCACAGCTATAAAGATGCACGGAGATCTTCTTGTGTGACTGACAGCTCACTAGCTGGGTACATTACAATAAAGAACACTTTTTCCTGCCCACTAGGTACCCCATGGCATTTGCTAAAACTATATTCACTGTCACTTCCACTCACACATCTGCAACCTCTTGTTTTCACTCCCTATTCTCACCAGTGTTCAATATATAACTTGTGCTTAAACTGGACATTATTTAAAATACAGAGGCTCTGCATAATTCAAGAACAGAGCCGTAACTATATTTGAGCCCTTTGATACGCTGTATGTTGTTTGCTTGAGTTTCAGTAATGAATTCAAGTAAATTGCCTGTCTGAGTTAAAAGAGGAAGGGTGAAGTGGCGTCAAGAAATTCCCAGTCACTGGTGATGTAATGGCTCATTTGAAGTCTAGGGGTGGTAGGATGAGTCACATTCTTCGGGAATGAATTCCTCTGAAAGTAATTATACTGGTTTCCTGGTCCATACAATGAGGTCTGGAGAGTCAGAGACCATAACAGGAAATGACATGGAATATAGGTAGAGCCATGTATTCACGTGGCAGGGACCACAAATTCCAAAAGAACCAAATTTCCATTGGCACGAACAACTTTAAAATGAGAGAGTTGTGATTTTTTTTCCCTTCTGAAAGTGTAGAGTGTTTCATGAATGTTACATTGTCGATCTATTTCACTTAAAGATCCACAGACTACTTGAAGGACTCATCAGTTTTCTGATGCTGTGAAAGGTATATTTACATAACTACAGTAACTGTTGTAGACACAGCACAGAAACAGGCCAACGTGCTTCATTAGAAAAAGTAAAGAAACACACAAAATGCAGATCTTGCATCAGAAAGAAAACCTCTGACATGCACGTGGATTTGTTAGGCTGTTGCAGCAATAGTGTAGATTTAGCTCAATGATGAAATGAGCATGCCATTACACTGAAAATAACAATGTTAACAGAGAAAGGCCCTCAATCTTAACCATGATCACATCTTAGTTTTGCACATTAGCTTATTAACTGTTGCTAGTTAACACTACAGAAAGAGTCAGCTACAGCTATTTGATATTTCCAAGAACATACTAAACTATGATTGTTTTATATTATTTCTGATGACATACTGTACTATGACTTTTTTCATTATATGTTTAACAACAAAATGTAGTATGAATTGTAAATTATATTTTTGAGAACAAACTATATTATGACATATTTATGAAATGTATGAATAAATAAATGGTCAATAAAT
>NW_024616742.1:0-2125 GCF_008729295.1 Plectropomus leopardus
GATGTTTTGGCCTTTATTTCCACTTTAAATACTATGACACATCTTTATAAGCAACAATATGAGACTTTCAGTCATTTAAATGACATGTAACAATTTGACATTTTTCAACATGCTATACTATTGCCTTTTTGGCCATTTTTCTGACATGCTAAATCATAATGTTTCTGGCCTTTTCTTGCCTTTATTTCCACGTTGTATATTATGACACATCTCTACAAGCTATATGTCATTTTCAGCCATTTTATGGCATGTCTAAATTTAATATTTTTTCGATATCAAATATATCCATATTTTTCATTATATTGCCTTTTTGGCCATTTTTTCAACATGCTAAATTATGATGTTTTTGACCTGTTTGGCCTTTATTTCCACTTTATATACGATGAAACATCTCTACAAGATATGTCGTTTTCAGCCATTTTTTTCACGTCAAAATTTGTCATTTTTTGACATACTATTGTGTTGCCTTTTTGGCCATTTTTTCCACATTCTAAATTGTGATTATTATTATTATTATATATTTTTGGCCTTTATTTCCACATTATGTACTATGACACATCTGAACAGGCTATAATATTTGGTTTTCAGCTATTTTTTTTATGTCAAAACTAGGCATTTTTCAACATACTATGCTATTTCTTTGTTGTCCAATTATTGGACGTGCTAAATTATGATGTTTTTCCACTTTATGTATCATTACACTTCTCTACAAGTTATAATATGTTATTTTCAGCCATTTTTATGTCATGTCAAAATCTCACATTTTTTGACATACTGTAATTTTTCAACATCCTAAACTAATTTTTTTTTTTTTTTTTTGCCTTTTTTGGACATCATTTCCACATGGTATACTATGATATGTGACTATAACCTGTAATATGTCGTTATCAGCCTTTTTTATGATATCTCAAATTTGAAATTTTTCAACATACTATACTATTGCCTTTTTGGATATTTTTTCGAAATGCTAAATTATGCCATTTTTGGACTTTTTTAGCCTGTGTCTACACTTTGTATACTATCATGCGTCTCTACAAGCTATAAAATGTCATTGTCAGCCATTTTTGGGATGGGTAAAAGTTTGACATTTTTTGCAATATGCGATTTTTGGCCATTTTTTCAGCATGCGAAATTATGACGTTTCTGGCCTTTTTTGGCCTTTGTTTCCAATTTGTATACTATGAGGTGTTTCTACAAGCTATAATATGTCATTTTCAGCCAGTTTTGGGATGGGTCAACATTTTACATTTTTTGCCATAGTATAGTATGCCATTTTTGGCCATTTTTTCAACATGCTAAATTATGACATTTTTGGCCTTTCTTGCCTTTGTTTCAATTTGTATACCATGACACATCTCTACAAGCTATAATATGTCATTTTTAGCCATTTCTTGGGAGGGTCAAAATTTGACGCTTTCAGCCATTTTTATGACACGTCAAAATTTGAGATGGTACTGTAGCCTTTTTGGCCAGTTTTTTTCAACATACTTAATCTAGAGGTTTTGGGCCGTTTTTGGCCTTTGTTTCTAATTTGTACACTGTAACGCGTCTCTACAACCTATAATATGTTGTTTTCAACCACTTTTGTGATCTTATAAAATTTGACATTTTTAGAAAAACTACATTATGATGTTTTTAGGCCATCATACTATAGCCTTGCCTTTTTCGTCATTTTTTCCAACATGCCATATATTGCTGTGTTTGTCCATTTTTGCAACAACCTATGCTATGGCATGTCTCAGGAGGCTGTTTTATGCTGTTTCAGGGTGTTTTCAGCTGTTTTTGGGACATGTCATATTTTGACATTTTTGCCATACTATAGCCTTGCCTTTTTCATCATTTTTTCAACATGCATTATTTTGGTGTTTTTATCCGTTTTTCGTATTTCGATACAATAGCGTGTCTCAGCAGGCTATTTTATGCTGTTTCGAGGTGTTTTCAGCAGTTTTTGGGACACGTCATATTTTGACATTTTTGCCTTGCCTTTTTCATCTTTTTTTCAACATTCATTATTTTTGGTTTTTTGTACCTTATTGCAACAATTTGTGCTATGGCTTGTTGTGGCATGTTATTGTCTGCTCTTTTGAGATGTTTTCAGCAGTTTTTGGGACATGTCATATTTTGA
>NW_024616743.1:0-1539 GCF_008729295.1 Plectropomus leopardus
CGGGCGGAAACCTATGACACGTTTTGGAACAACTTGTTGTTTAAACTATACAACGTGACCATAGGTCGCTTTCAGCACTTATTAAAGTGTGTCTTACCTGTCGAAATGAGCAGCCTAGACACGGGAACTGCAAGGAAATTTGGGCTGTTTTCTCCTAATTATTTTTTGAAAGCAATTATGTGCTACATAACAAACCTGACACTGCAATTTCAGTCTTGCCAAAAGGTGTTGCACTGACCGGGAATCAAACCCGAGTCTACTCCGTGGTGGGCTATTCCCTACAGACATCTCCTTGTTAGTGTAGTGGTGAGTATCCCTGCCTGTCACGCGGGAGACTGGGGTTCGAATAGGTAGTTTCCTATTCGAACCCACTGCATCACCTCACCTCGTCTGTGTCAGATGGCGAAACAACATTGCTGAATTGGCAGGAAAGTGCCAACAATAGCAAGAGCACTGTAACAGTCATTGCCTGATTGCCCACTGACATAAAACACATAAAAGGCCCTATGACAACTGACAACTACATTGGCTGGGAATCGAATGCAAGGCCTCCTGCATGGCAGGTGAGAATTGAACCACCAATGCTCACACGTTGTATTACCCACAGCCACCACTGGTTTTTTGATGCAATCTTTTACCATAGGTCGCTTTCAGCACTTATTAACCAAGCATGGACGACTAATATCTGATTTTCGCTTGACGCAGCACAAAGCTAGATATCAAGTTTCCATAGTGTAGTGGTTATCACGTTCGCCTAACACGCGAAAGGTCCCCGGTTCGAGACCGGGCGGAAACAATAAGATATTTTCATTATCATGTTTCAAACATCACACATTTCCTGACACCGAATGACTAGCTCCTGCTGCTGGAGATGATCAAGAGGTCTGTAACTTCAGATGCGGCCCTGAACGTGGCCCTCAGGGGGAGTACATGTGTGGTGGTGCTCTGATGTTTGGTGGCATGTTGCAGAGCTGCAGAGCCTCGTGAGGAGTCGTAGGCTACAAAACTAAACGAACATATACTTCATTCACATTTACAACCACAGGGGACGGCGGTTATTCTTCTGGTCTTTGGTAAGTGCTCCTGTGTAGCCCGTATGCGATAAGGACAACTGCATTGGCTGGAAATCGAACCCAGGCCTCCCACATAGCAGGTGAGAATTCTCCCACTGAACCACCAATGCTCATTGACTCCAATACCATTTTGGTGATGGCACGTGCATACACCTGGAAGTTTGACTCACCGCCTTCTGCGCCAAACAGGCACAAGATGCAGCTAAACTTAAGACAGCAGCAAGCCTTTTCTTACCCAAGTAAAACAGGGGAAAAGAGTCACAAGTGTTGCTTCTGGTGTGGTGTATGACGTGTCACCAACGCCAGCATCTTCTAATGCTCCTCTCCCGGGTATTAACTGCAAGAAGACAAAGAAGTTGTGCAACCATTGAGTCCATACAGCAATAAAGACTCAGTGCATTGGCCGGGAATCGGACCCGGGTCTCCCGCATGGCAGGCGAGAATTCTACCACTGAACCACCAATGC
>NW_024616744.1:0-1985 GCF_008729295.1 Plectropomus leopardus
AGAGTATGGTACACCGTCAACGGCATCAAAAACTTGGATGCCATTACACATCCGCATCACAATGTGCTATAAAACAACACACAAAGCCACCGTCACAAATCAGAGAAAAAGTGATCGCGCATTTCTGTGACTCAAGCGTCATACGTTAGTCCCCGCTGCTCTCTGACCCCTGTCGAAAGTCCCCTGGCAGGTTTAACCGATGTTAAGGTCTTAGGTCTACCCTTAAAATTGGAAACGGTGTCTGCCTCCCTGACAGAAACTGACACACGGTTCCGCAAGAGAGGAGCGCGGCGGCTGAAGGCTCTGGTTCCTATCCTGCATTTGGAAACTTTGGGAACCACAAGTAATCCCGCATTTTCAGAGCACAGTGATCTTGAGGCTTGGTAAAGAACTATTAGCTGCGACAGATAGGATGGAGCCTGACCATTTAGAAGTTGGAAGTAAGGAGGAGGCTTTTAAATTCAATCCTGGATTTTACAGGGAGCCAGTGCAACAAAGCTAAAACAGGACAAATATGGTCCCTTTTCCTGGTTCCCGTTACAACACGAGCGGCAGCGTTCCGCACCGCTTGGAGAGACCTAAGTGATTTGTTGGGGCAAAAGGGAATTACAGGAATCCAGCCAGAGGTGACAAATGCATGTACTAATGTTTCAGCATCCGTCTGGGAGAGGATATGTGTAATTTTTGCAATGTTACGCAAGTGAAAGAAAGCAGTCCTTCAAGTTTGTTCTATATGGGAGGCAAAAGATAAGTCTTGATCAAATAAAACTCTGAGGTTCCTTACAGATGTGCTGGAGTCCAAGGTAATGCCATCTAGATCAACTTAATCTGAGGTGTTTAGGGTCAAGAACAATAACTTTGGTTTTGTCTGAATTCTGCATCGATAAATTACCGCCCGTCCGGGCTTTTATGTCCTTGAGACATGTTTAAAGTCTAGATAGCTGATCGGTTTCATTTGGTTTCACAGATAGATACAATTGTGAATCGTCAGCATAACGATGACAATATATATAAATATTTATTTATATTATGAGTGTTTTATAATATTGATGCCTAGAGGAAGCGTATATGCAGTAAAAATGATCGGTCCAAGCGCAGAACCTTGTGGCACTCCAAAACAGACCTTAGTACGTGCGGAGGATTGATCGTCCGTGTGAACAAATTGGGAACGTTCGGAGAAGTGACATTTAAACCAGGTTATTGCTGTTCCTTTAAGGCCGTTTAACTGTTCCGTTCTGTGCGGCGACATTTGATGGTCAATGGTGTCATAAGCGGCAGAGAGATCTAAAAGGATTAAAACAGCAATTCACAGCAAAAACAGCAAAAGCAATTCGTAAGTCGTTATTAATCTTTACAAGTTCCGTCTCTGTACTGTGATGAAGTGTAAAGCCTGACTGAAAGTCCTCAAATAAACTATCATCTTGGAGAAAGTTGATGAGCAACCACCTTCTCAAGGATTTTGGAAATAAAGGGGAGATTAGATATTGGTTTACAGTTCGCTAAAATCTCACAAAGAAGAGGGGGCTTCTTCAAAAGAGGTTTAATGACAGCTACTTTAAAGGCCTGTGGTACGTAGCCCTTTAATAAAGACGCATTGATTATACCCAATAAAGAATTGTCTAATAACGGTAAAGCTTCCTTAGGTAGCCTAGTCGGGATGGGGTCTAGCGGGCACGTCGATGGCTTAGATGCGGAAATCGGAGTACAGACGTATGCCATACAGACCGACGGGAGAAAAAAGGTCAAAACAAATTCCAGGCCTTGCTGCCATATCCAAGCTACCTGAGTCCAGGATCAGTGCCATAGTGTGGTGCTTTATCAAAGTCATAGTGAATTATCTCGTAAAGACTCGCAGTACCGTGTGACAGAAATCATAAAAAGGTCATACGCCATTCACAGTAGTCAACAAATAGTATGCCATCAAAATTCATAGCACGGTATGCCATAAAACATCACAACAAGGAACTATGCCGTCAATATAGTCA
>NW_024616745.1:0-11851 GCF_008729295.1 Plectropomus leopardus
AGGATTGTGACACAGACAAACTCATTTATTTTTATTGCTGTTACTGTTCTCTAGTTATCATTATAATTTCTCATCTCTCGGGTACCTAGGTTGCCCATCAATTCAGGTTCAAGATTACCTGTATAGTGTTATGATGTATCTTTAGAATGTTATAGTTCTAGAATGTTGATGTAACTGTGGAATGTCACAGTTCTACATTTTTTATGATGTAACTGTAGATTGTTAATGTTCAAGAATGTTGATGTTACTGTAGAATGTTACAGTTCAAGAATGTTGATGTTACTGTAGAATGTTATAGTTCTAGAATGTTGATGTAACTGTAGAATGTCACAGTTCTAGAATGTTATGATGTAACTGTGGAACGTAAAAGTAATAGAATGTTATGATGTAAGTGTAGAACCTTAAAGTTCTAGAATGTTTTGATGTAACTAGAATGTTACAGTTGTAGAATGTTGCTGTTACTGTAGAATGTCGCAGTTCTAAAATGATATGATGTAACTGTGGAATGTTAATATTCTACAATGTTGCTGTTACTGTAGAATACTACAGTTCTACAATGTTATGATGTAACTGTAGAATGTTAATGTTCTAGATGGTTGCTGTTATTGTTGAATGTTACAGTTCTAGAACGTTGATGTAACTGTAGAATGTTACAATTCTAGAATGTAACAGTACTAGAATGTTATGATATATCTGTAGAATGTTACAGTTTTAAAATGTTGCTGTGACTGTAGAATGTTACAGTTCTAGTCAAGTCAAGTCAGTTTTATTTATAGAGCCCATTATCACAAAACATGGTTTGCCTCAGAGGGCTTTACAGTGTACGACATCCCTCTGCCCTTAGACCCTCACATCACCCAAGGAACAAAACTCCCCAAAAAGAACCCCTGTCACGGGGAAAAAAAGGGAAGAAACCTGAGGAAGAGCAGTAGAGGATAGTGAGGGATCCCTCTTCCAGGACGGACAGACGAGCAATAGATGTAATAAATAGCAAATGAAATACAATCATGGCAAAAAAGGAAAGAGAAAGAGAGAGGGGAGAGAGGGGGAGAGAGGCACGGCAATAATAGAAACAGATGCATGTCATATTACAATAATGGTAGGTGTGAAATTAGTAATTGCGCTCTATGATGATGTTGAGGGAGATGATCACAGTCTCATGCATATGATGAAAGGGAGGTGTCCAAAGGCAAGATCACAGCATCGCCACAACCAGGACCAGACCACAATCAGGGCGAGCGAGGGGCACAGTATCAGTACAGCCACAGCACGAGCACAACCAAAGGCAGGATCACAGCATCAGCACAGCTATCACCACGGTCAGGCACAGTCAAGGTTACGGCCAGGATCCAGGGAAACTAGGAAACAAGGGAGCAGGAACGCTCCCGAGAGGCAACAGGATTAGCGTAGTGCAGTTCCACAGACCCAGGCTCTGTAATTGCGAGCCCCAGGTGGTGAGAGTACCACATGGCTATCACAGAGCTAAGCTAAGCTTGCACATGGCAATGCAGTTAACAGACATGCATGATTTCTGATGGCGGCATTGAGAGAAGGAAAGGAGCTCAGCGTATCAGGGGAAGTCCCCCGGCAGGTTAAACCTATGTCAGCCTAACTATGGGCTGGTCCAGGCAGCCTGAGCCAGCCCTAATTATAAGCTTTATCAAAGAGGAAGGTCTTAAGTCTACCCTTAAAAGTTGAAACGGTGTCTGCCTCCCTGACCGAAAATGGAAGATGGCTCCATAGGAGAGGAGCGTGGTAGCTGAAGGCTCTGGTTCCTAACCTACTTTTGGAAATTTTGGGAACCACAAGTAACCCTGCGTTTTCAGAGCGCAGTGATCTTGAGGGTTGGTAAGGAACTATGAGCTGTGACAGATAGGATGGAGCCTGACTATTTAGAGCTTTGTAAGTAAGGAGGAGGATTTTAAATTCAACCCTGGATTTCACAGGGAGCCAGTGCAGAGAAGCTAAAACAGGAGAAATATGATCCCTTTTCTTGCTTCCCGTTAAAACACGAGCAGCAGCGTTCTGCACCAGTTGGAGAGACCTAAGAGATTTGTTGGGGCAACCAAATAATAGGGAATTACAGTAATCCAGCCTAGAGGTGACAAATGCATGTACTAATTTTTCAGCATCTGTTTGGGACAGGATATGTCTAATTTTTGCGATGTTACGCAAGTGAGAGAAATAAAACAAATAAAACTCAGAGGTTCCTTACAGTTGTGCTAGAGGCCAAGGTAATGCCATCTAGAGAAATTACATTGTTGGAAAAGGAGCTTCTGAGGTGTTTTGGGCCAAGAACAATAACTTCAGTTTTGTCTGAATTCAACATCAGGAAATGACGGCTCATCCAGGCTTTTACATCCTTAAGACATGTTTGAAGTCTAGATAGCTGATCAGTTTCATCTGGTTTCATAGATAGATATAATTGCGTATCATCAGCATAACAATGGAAATTTAAGGAATGTTTTCTAATTATGTTGCCTAGAGGAAGCATATATAAAGTGAAAAGGATTGGTCCAAGCACCGAACCTTGTGGCACTCCAAAGCAGACCTTTGTATGTGCGGAGGGTTGATCATTGATGTGAACAAATTGGGAACGATCTGATAAGTATGACCTAAACCAGGCTAGTGACGTTCCTTTAAGGCCAATTGAGGTTTCAAGTCTGTGCAGTAAGATTTGATGGTCAATGGTGTCAAATGCAGCACTGAGATCTAATAGGATTAAAACAGAGACCAGACCTGTGTCAGAAGCGATAAATAAGTCGTTATTAATTTTTACTAGTGCTGTCTCTGTGCTATGATGAACTCTGAAGCCTGACTGAAAGTCCTCGAATAAACTGTTGTCTTGGAGAAAGTCACAGAGCTGATGAGCAACCACTCTCTCAAGGATTCTAGAAATAAAGGGGAGATTAGATATCGGTCTATAATTAGCTAAAATCTCAGGATTGAGAGTGGGCTTCTTTCGAAGAGGTTTAATGACAGCTACTTTAAAAGACTGGGGTACATAACCTGTTAATAAAGACGCGTTGATTATATCTAATAAAAAGTTGTCTAATAAAGGCAAAACTTCCTTAAGGAGCTTAGTTGGGATGGGGTCTAGCAGGCATGTTGATGGCTTAGATGCAGAAACCAAAGTATAGAGTTGATGAAGGTCAATGGGGGAGAAATGGTCTAGATAAATTTCGGGCCTTGCTGCCATAATCAGGCTATCTGAGTTCGGGGTCAGGTCAGTTGAGGGCAAGAGGTGATGGATTTTATTTCGAATAGTTATGATTTTATTATTAAAGAAAGTCATAAAGTCGTCACTGCTTAGGGCCGAAGGAATACAAGGCTCTATAGAGCTGTGACTCTGAGTCAGCCTGGCTACAGTGTTGAAAAGAAACCTGGGATTGTTTTTGTTTTCCTCAATTAATGATGAATAATAGTCTGCCCTGGCATGGCGGAGGGCCTTCTTAAACACTTTAAGACTGTCCAGCCAGACTAAACGGGATTCTTCCAGTTTGGTCGAACGCCAATGTCTTTCAAATTTTCGCGATGTTTGTTTCAATTTGCGAATCTGGAGGTTAAACCATGGAGCTAATTTTCTTTGTTTCATTATTTTCTTCTTCAAGGGTGAGACAGTCAATTTGAGAATGACTAAAGTTAGTAGTAGTGTGCTCAGTCGTTGTAAGACATGGTAATGATGTCAAAGCAGAAGGAATTAGTTTCTTAAATTTAGCCACTGCTGAATAAGATAGACATCTAGAAGAGTAGCTCTTACTGAGAGGCTTGTAGTCAAGTAATAAAAAAATTAAAAGTTATTAAATAATGGTCTGAGAGAGCAGGAATCTCAGGAAAAACTAATAAATCTGCAATATCAATGCCGTATGCAAGGACTAAATCGAGGGTGTGATTGTAGCGGTGGGTGGGTTTATGTACACACTGACTGAAGCCTATTGAATCCAAAAGTGTGGAGAAAGCAGAACTAAGGCTATCACTATTAACATCCATGTGAATGTTAAAATCCCCTACGATAATAATTTTGTCTGATTTGAGCACTAAACTTGATATAAGCTCAGAAAACTCAGATAGAAATTCAGAGTATGGGCCGGGGGCGCGGTACACTATGACAAATAGAATTGGCTGTAGAGTTTTCCAGGATGGGTGAGAAAGACGAAGAAAAAGGCTTTCAAATGAACTATAGTTTAACTTGGCCTTAGTGTGAATTGCTAAGCTTGAATCAAAAATAGCAGCGACTCCCCCTCCTCGGCCAGTGTCCCGCGCAACGTGACTATTTATATGACCAGGAGGAGTGGATTCATTCAGGCTAACGTACTCTTCAGGAAAGAGCCAGGTCTCAGTGAGGCAGAATAAATCAATATGGTTATCCAATATTAAATCAGTGACTAAATGAGCCTTGGTTGATAAGGATCTAACGTTCAAGAGTCCGCATTTAATTCTCCTGTTATGATGCTGTATGACAGGAGATGAGTTAATTTTTTATGAGATTTTCATGTACAACTCCCCTTCTGTTTATTTTAGCATTAAACAAATGAAGTGGTCGGGAGACAGACACTGTTTTTATAACATTTACATTATGGGTGTGTGACTGTGCTAGAGGAAGCTCAGAGAAGCGTGTAAGACTGCGACTCTGAAACCTGGTCCCAACTCTGGTTTGTCATGGCTTTGGGCCTCTAATAAAATCGGCCAGATTCTTAGAGAGGTGAGCGGCTCCATCCAAAGTGGGATGGATGCCGTCCCTCCGGATAAGACCAGGTTTACCCCAAAAGGAGTGCCAATTATTAACGAAGCCCACATCATTTGCTGGATACCACCACGACAACCAGCGGTTGAGTGCTGACATGCTGCTAAACATGTCATCACTGGTCACATTGGGGAGGGGTCCAGAGAAGATTACGGTGTCCGACATCGTCTTGGCGTACTCACACACGACTCTATGTTAATTTTAGTGACCTCCGATTGACGTAACCGGGTGTCAACGTGAATAACAATCTTACTGTATTTACGTTTAGCCTTAGCCAGCAGCTTCAAATTTGACTCGACGTCGCCCGCTCTGGCCCCAGGATTACATTTGACTATGGCCGCTGGTGTCACTAACTTCACGTTTCGCAAAATAGAGCTACCAATGACCAGGCTTGTGTCCTCGGTCGGTGTGTGGTTGAGAGGGGTGTACTTATTTGAAACGTGAAGGGGGGGTGGGTGGTGTACCGTGGGCTTCGGTTTACTATGCTTCGCTCGGACAGTCACCCAGCCTCCCTGCTGCACGGGGGTTGGCGGGGGACGGCTAGCAGAGGCTACGCTATGTCGGTCCGCACCGGCTACAGGGGGCTCGCTAACTATCGCAGCTAAAGAGGGATTATCCACGGTGCGGAGCCGCGCTTCCAGATCGCTAAGCCTCGCCTCCAGCGCACCAAATGAACTAGACTTGTTACAGGTACCACTATCACTGAAGGAGGCAGAGGAGTAACTAAACATCTGACACACTGAGCAGGAGAGAGCAGAAGAGGGAGAGGAGCAGGGAGAAGCCATCGCTAACCAGAGCTAATGCTAACGAAGCTAACCGGCTAACAGTGAGAGAGCGGTTGTGAATACACAGGAAAAACCGCTGAGAGGAGGAGACAGCTGTGAGTGATTAAGTAAAACTTATGTGAGTTTTCATATCTTCATATGCAAGATTTAAGATTAATTGAAATTTGGAGAACACAGAACCCCAATAAAAGAGAATACTCTTGTTATTCCAGTTCATATAAAACCCATTCACGCATTGATTATTTTTTAGTTTCTATGGAACTATTAACCAATGTCAAAAAATGCTGGTACAACAGCATCGTAATTAGTGACCATGCAACAATATCTATGAGGGGCCGTCAGGGACATTATTCAGAATTACCTCTCACACACACATGTGAAATGCTCTTACATACACAACTGAAACACTCTCACATAAACAATTGAAAAATTATTCGCTTGCACACACTACTGAAACGCTCTTATACATACAAGTGAAACGCTCTCACACATACTAGTGAAACGCTCTCAGGCATACAAGTGAAACGCTCTCACACACACTTCTGAAACGCTCTCACGCATACAAGTGAAACGCTCTCACACATACTAGTGAAACGCTCTCAGGCATACAAGTGAAACGTTTTCACACATACTAGTGAAATGCTCTCACACATACAAGTGAAACGCTCTCACACATACAAGTGAAACGCTCTCACGCATACTAGTGAAACGCTCTCACGCATACAAGTGAAACACTCTCACACATACTAGTGAAACGCTCTCACACATACAAGTGAAACGCTCTCACACATACAACTGAAACGCTCTCACGCATACTAGTGAAACTCTCTCACGCATACAACTGAAACGCTCTCACATATACAACTGAAATGCTCTCTTACACGCACAACATTTTGCATAAACTATTACAGAGCTTTACCACATACAAGTAAAATGTGCTCATATACACAGCTGAAATGCTCTGATATAGAATTGTAAACTATAACAGTTCAGCAGTGAATATGAAAATTACAGTTGAACAGGAAGGCCTTCCTTTCATCTGACAGAAACAGGAAGACTCCACACAGGGAAGTGCATGTGCTTTTGCTGTTTGAAGTACTTCAACCCTTGCTTCAACCACAATGTATGTTCATCTTCTTCATTTTTCAAGTCCAAGCTTTATTTTTTGAAGTGAGAGGCAATGAGGGGGATGTTGTCATTTTTTTTACTAGTGCGCTGCAATGCAATAAGAGGCTGCAAAGAGAGGAGTCTGACAATTTCCATCAGGAGAGGCTTTATAGAGAGCTTAATGAGCATACTCAAACTCTATCTGCATTTCTTGCTGTGTGTGATGATAGGGACGTAAGTAACCTTCTAGGATCATTGTATAGATGCTTTCACAACTTTCACAACATGAACATGAGGCCAGACAGAGATCCACTGAAGCGACCATAAATTTGACACCTCCAACAACCTTGACTGGCCATCCAGGACGGCCCAGATACAGCATAACCACTGAACAGATTTCTCAGTGTGTGTCCATTGGTATGTCATGGCAGAGAATTGCATCATGCTTTGGAATTAGTCGAAGAACACTATACAGACACAGACAAAGACTGCGAGTTGAGCCATGAAGGTATTCTGTATTGTCAAATCAAGACCTGGACAGAACTGTAACTGATATACTCCAGAACACTCCAAACGCAGGTGAAGCATACATACTTGGAAGTCTGAGATCACGTGGCTTGAGGATTCAGCGCTGGAGGGTCAGACAGAGCCTGCATCAAGTGGATCCTATTGGCCGATCATTTAGACGTCGTCTTGCTATACATCGAAGAGTCTATAGTGTTCAGGCCCCTGTACTGTATATATATATATATTTAAATTTTTTTTTCTTCCCCACAGGCATTTTGACGGCAACCACAAGGTCAGGTGGCGGATTGTCTTTCATGGCTGTGTGGATGGCTTCAGTCGAACTATTATATACTTACGGTGCTCGTCCAACAACAGAGCCGCAACCGTCTTGTCATTATTTCTAGAAGGAGTACAAAACTTTGGCTTGCCCTTAAGGGTCAGATGTGATCATGGTATGGAAAATATAAATGTTGCCCGTTTTATGTTGGAAAGAAGAGGACTGAACAGTGTTATTACAGGTGTATCAGTACACAACCAAAGGACTGAGAGACTATGGGCAGAACTCAATAGAGTTGTATCTAGACACTTTATAAACATCTTTAACTTCATGGAGGAGCATGGTGTACTGGATTCATTGAATGAACTACATTTATTTTGTCTGCATTATGTTTATTTACCAAGGATTGAAAGAGCAGTAACAGAATTCATCAATCAATGGAGCAACAATGGCCTCTCCACTCAAGGGGGGCAGACACCTCTTCAGTTGTGGCATTCAGGTTTCATTAATAATGCAGGAATCCATCCAGCTATGAACAGCATTTTTTATGCCGGTAACTACTATGGCATCGATGAAGAAGGGCCATTACCTGAACTTCAAACAAATAATAATGTTGTAATTCCAGACATAGATGTAACTATTAATGAGACCACAATGAACATTATTCAACAAGTGAACCCACTTGAAAATGATGGGAACCATGGAATAGATGTTTTTTCTTCACTTCTGCACTTTTTTCAGTGAATAACATGGGAATTATGTTAAGGTTTGTTAAAATGTTTTCTTTACTTGCACAGTGTATTCTGTGAATTAAAGTTTTGTTAAAACATTGTAAAACATTTTATGAAAAATAAATGAATATTCTAAACATTTGTTCAAAGGAACGGACACTCAAAGACAGGACAAGAGAGACAGAGACTAAAACAGGCAGAGGGAGAAACAGACAGACACATCAGAGAGGCAAACAGACTGATAGACAAATAAGAGACAGAAGGTGGATATATATATTGAAGAAACGGAAACCAGCGGATTTAACTGATAAAAATGTGATGAATGAGTGAATAAAATGGCAAGAGCGGTCAACAAAAAATTACGGCTGCCAACCCTGACTCTCTCTCTCATCTGGACCACCCGGTGAGCGCGCACCTTTATGCACACACACACACACACACACACACACACGCCTACTCCCGTGGGAACCACCCCGAACCCACACACACTCAAACACCGTGATCCTCAGCTTCTATTTGTATGTCTCTTACATATATAAAATACATTACTTGTATTGCATACGGCATTCAGAAATGAAACTAATAACTGTCTTGTTGTAAACTTTTTTCAGAAAACAGACAGACAAGCAGAAAGGCAGAGACAAACAGAGAAAGTGAGACACAGACAGAAAAAAAAATAAAGTTTCAAGTTTTCAGAGCATGACATGTTCATGCCCTGCCAAAACCATATGTGTTTCATAATGCAAAGTCAAACTTCTCCTTGAACAGTTGGTAAGACACACGTAGTGGCAACTTGATGCAGTTAACGCACGTGTTGGCAAAAGGGAACATTGATGGAGAGAAGTCATCATCTCCTTTGTGAATGAACTGGACAGAAGGAGTTGGGGAAAAGCCGATAGGTGGTACCACAGATTTTGGACCAGAGTTTGGATGGCCCTTCTTCTTCTGTAAAAACAAAAATATTATCATTGGTAGTTGGTCCAATTAATGTGTATGTGAATCATCTCTAAAGCAATTAACACCAGCTAATATTGAATAAATTGTCCAGTATTTCACTTCTCAAAACCTAAGCGTCTAAAATCTGAATGCCTCTTACAGCAGTGAATTTATCACAGGTCTTTCATCTTTCAACATTCGCAGGCTGCTTTGTGATAATGTTATGACTATCAAGAGAAAATCTGTAATGTTTGTTGTACAAGAATGTTTTGCAAAAAATAAGATAAAATAAAAAGAATGATACAAAAAAAAAAACAGATGCGTCAGATTATTTGACCATTAAACCATTAATTACCTTCTGCATCTTGGAGATAGTCCCTCCAGAAAGTAACGACCATCTCCTCAGCAGCTCTCTTGTTGCTCCCTTCTGGAGAGAGACGAATGCTGAAAAGATCATCCATCTGGTCAGCAGTCAGTGTATCCGGCTCATAGCAGAACAGGGGTCGAAAGCTGTCTGGATGTCGTCGTATTTGGTCCAGAACCCCAAGAGTTTTCAGTCCTTCACAGAATCTGTACAAACAATATAGAATAACTGTACAATCCATAATTCACCTGTACACTGTCATTGTCCCTTGGTTTTATACAAACATAATAGATTTTGTGAAGCTAGTCCTACACCTTGTTGGTCAATGGTTAAAATTATTACTCCTATTGAGATTGATCTGACTGTTCAACAACAAACGCTGAATACCTTTGAAATGGACCTTGAACCCTGTGGATGACCTGAAACATGACAATGTCTTGTACCAAGAGATCCCTGTCTCTTATCGACCGCATAGGCCTCAGACATCCTGCATTGACCAAGTAGTCAAGCAGAGGTGCCTTTGACTTCTCAAGGTCCTCAAGGGTTGAACTTTCAGATACCTAGCGTCACAAGAAGCAGCAAGATGGCTTGTTATGGCAGTTTCTTATTAGTCTTTTAACTTATTAGTAAGAACCCAGACACTACTCATCTGCATATCACAGAATGCCTCGAGGTCCCCTAACAGTTCATGGCAGTGCAGGTTTTTTTCCACACATTGCTATAATGTGATAAATAATAAGGGAAATATGCTTTGCTGTTGACACTTGTCTGTTGAATAGTGGTGGCATTCAAACTGAGACTCCATTTTGAAATGGAAAACAACAAGCGTAAACTAATTCTAATGCAGTATAACATTTAAAAGCTATCAACTGACCTTTTTGACCAAGAGTTCTATGTCAGCTATGTCTTCTAGTTTTGGACTTGCATTGACCAGAAGACAAAATACTGTTGGCGAGAGGAAGTTTGGTGGTGGACCGCCATGTACCAAGCTCACTGCAAGGGCCTTGCCAGCAATGTAGTACCAGTCCTCTCTTAGAGCTGCAAAACAATGGCATAAAAGGAAATATAATATTGATAACAAGTAAAAAGAAACAAAAAACAAATAAAAGCTAGCTAAAACATGAGTGGAGAAACTCCTACTGGATGCCATATAATATGCATGCCAAGGATGACAGACATTTCCAATAACTTGATCTAATGAATTCAGCAATATAATTTTGCTAGGTCCAGGGTAAAAAATACTGACTTTTCCTTTTCAGTGAGACTATCCACATTCAGTCACTGTGGATGCATGTCTTAGTGTAACTGGATTGTATAGTACCATACATGTGCCACAAGATGACAGTAGCCAAATTTCAAGGGCCATATGTTGCGAGTCAAAGTTTTCCACAACACATTCCTGCGAATGTTTCACAATAGAAGATGTATTAAGAGAAGGGTTTCAATCTGATGAAACTGTAGAGGGGGATTTTAATTGAAAACAGATACAGAAACCTGGTACCTTCTGCAGTTGACGTAAGTAAAGGCGCCTGTCACTATTTAAGTAAATACATCAAGACACACAACAACATGAAACTATGGGATATAATATTAATAAACTGAAAATCAGTTCAAAAGCTAGAAGTTGCATGTCAAAATCACTATCAATTAGAATGGCTCACATTATGAATTTTTAGAAAAGCCAGGCATTACCAGCACTGTCAAGAGCCAAGTTCTTGCTGTTTTCTTGTCCCTCAAACATGGGTGACCTGGCAATAGCCTCCATCAGCAGCCTTAAGAATTCCCTTCTTGGTCCTCCTAAATCAACTCCTTCTTCATTTTTTCCCACGTCATCAGAGAATTTCACACAGATCATCGAGTTGGAGTCGTAGGATACCCTTCGGAAGCCCCGCATGGCTCCCTCCCAGACAGCAGAGCGATTAATATTAAATTTGCACTGCCGTTTTGTGCTAATTTTTGCTTGACAGTTCCAGCAGTATCTCTTGGACCGGGACTTTTTCTGCACTATAAACACAACATCAAAAATGAACGATCAGACACACATTGATGTGACATAATTTACATTATAATTTTGATGTGGCTACGTGTTGTCACAAGGAGCTTTCATTCATAATTCTATATAAAATTACATCATATAAATATTTTTTGGAGAAATCTCTCAGTCCCATTACAGCAGATATTTGTAGTTAAAGTAAGTGAGAAGGTAAAACCTTTCGTTTCAGGATTTTATTTTTCCTCCAAAATAACTGGGCCAGTGGCCCTGAAAGGCAAAGTGAAAAAAAAAAAATAATAATTGCGAGTTACCTCGTATGTAGCAAACCCACTTTGTGTTTTGTGCTTGCTGTTTCTCGTCTTGTCCACCAGAGGGCAGCTTGCACTGTTTATAAGTTCATTTGGGAG
>NW_024616746.1:0-3748 GCF_008729295.1 Plectropomus leopardus
ACAGACAGAGTCACAGACAGACAGAGTCACAGACAGACAGAGTCACAGACAGACTCACAAGGTGAAAACAATACCAGCCGTTGCGGTGTGGTCTTGGCTGGTCAGTACACACTGAGGTGTACAGTAACTTAAAATAAGTTTGGTCTTCTTTATTGAATTTCAATTCTTGAATCTTGTTTGGCCTGAAGCCAAAGGCAGGATCGAGCAACTTGAATTTAAACTCCAACAGAAAGTAAATGTCATGGGGGTTTTTGTTTGTTGTGAAGCATGATATAGTATATCCACTCTTCAAACCACACAGATGCCTTATATATTGAATGAATACATAACATACATATGTAATTAATGTTTTTTTGTTTCATTATATAGATCCTTGTGTTCTTTATTCTTCAATGCTAACAACACACCGTCTACAAATGGTTGGTCATTTTTTGCTTTCTTTTAATAAGAATTTTTAAAAAACTACAGTTTGAAAAGTGCATGTAAGAAGCATTATGTTATTTTTGACTGCAAAAAGTGATGACTAGATGTGATTTCAGCTGGGCTTTAAATTGTGGCTCATGTTGTGGGTAGGGTTGGGTATCATTTAAAAAAATGTGTAACCAGTACCAAAACCAGTACCCTTAAAGTGACACTGATACCAGCTGAGGACTTCATTTGATACCCTTTTATTCTTCATTTGAAACCTGTCATGGAAACAAAACAATTCAGCGGAGTAAAATGCCACGAGACGCCAAAGCTGTGGTATAGCCATACTTTCTAATGTTTTGGTGGCGTCTCAGCACGTTGAACTGTCAACGCCATCAAATACACCACGCCTGACTTCACCAAACCGCAGACTGTATGGGTTGTAGCTGCTGTGGTAGTGTGCCAATCACACGTCGCATTAAATCAAAGAATGCCATAAATTGGCTGTAAGCAAAAACAGTTAGATTTTTCAAATCTGGATATAAAAGCGATGAATGCAGGTATCGTTTGACTGGAGAAGCTTTGATACTTCTTGGTACGTGGCTATTCCAGTTGATACCTTAAAGGTACCAAGTTCCGATACCCAGCCCTAGTTGCCACCGAGGCTCTTTATTAACTCTCCGTGGAGCCCTCTGTGTTGGATTGTGTGGTATCAGAGTCCTGCTCGGTGGCAGATGTTGAGTTTGCACCTGATGTTTCTGCAGCTCCAGAGTCCTGTGAGGTCTGTCCTGTGTCTGATGATTGTTCCTGTTGCACCTTATCATCTTCTTGAGGGTAGAGCTCCGGGTAACGCTGCATACACTCCTGCATGGCTCTGAACTGCTCCAGGCATTCAGAACCCTTCACCTCCTCCTTACTGTAGTGGAAACAGGAGAAGGCGTCCTTAAATTCAGTCCCACAGGGACCACTGGCCATCCCACCCAGGCAGGGACAGTTCCAGTTGATCTCCCCGCTGGGAAGAATCAGACCTGGGATGAGAGAGGAGGAAGAAATAAAATATGACCAAACATGGGAAATAATTTTGGCAGGAGTTTCAATGTTTATAGAGGCGGCCACAACATCAGCATTTGATGCTATGTATTAATTTTCTATTTTTGGAGCTGGACCATTACTTAGGAGAGCAGTTGGGAGGTGGGTTCAATTACTGAGAGTGTCACACTCTCAGGGCACAGAGAAAGGGAACAGTTCATTATTTCATATAGAAAGAGAAAGCTCTATTTATTAGAACGACAGCACTCTCTTTTTGGTGTTCAACGATTTACAATTTTCCAACCTACTTTTGATAAAACTGTCTGCGTTCCTACAGTATATCTTCTGGTCCAGCACTATCTAAAAGTTTGGTGTCTCTCGCCTCTGCAGCAGCTGCTCCTCTAACCTTATCCATCAATCTGATCAGCTCTGATCAACCATAAACTGACTGACTCGTGACTTCTCCATTCGGCACCTCAAACCCAACAAACTGCTGCTGAGGAAAAATTAACACGAGTCCTGCTGAAACGCCACTGATGGACCTGCAAAAATCTCCGAAATAATAATAAAAATAAATTATCAGCCACACATAGATTTTAAATCTGTGTAAAACTGTCCCCCTTTTAAAACCTAAGCTGAGTAACAATTAAGCCTGACAACCGGTTTGTCTCCTCACCTCGCTCCTCATATGGGTCGTTGGGATCTTCCTCTATGAGCTCAGCACTGCTGGGTGTCGCATGATCCTCTTTGGTGACAAAGATAATTCGGTCTTTACCTTTTGTGTAAAAAAAAAAACAAAAAACAAAATTTTCAGTGATAAGAAATGTGGCACCTAATCCAAACCAAAGGCTGGCTAAATGACACCTACACCAATACTTAATTTAATATTCTATTCTGACAGTGTTCCTCACTAGAGTTTCACTGGTAAATCATCCAGGCCAACAGTTTTGTTTCATAATAGCTTGTGAAATATATATCAGCAGTGTTACATAATTTGTCCACCAAACACATTTATTTGCTCTGAAATTGTTGGTATGTTATGTTTAGTATTTAGTGCTGGAATAAGTTATATCTAATAATATAACTATAATAATAATATTAATTAATTACTCCACTGCTCATCAGAACGAAACTCTGTTTAAAATAACTTACATATATATTTTTAAATGGAACATTTAGGGGTTTTAGAATTTTTGTTGGACAGAAAAAGCAGTCTGAATCACTTTTTGGTACTGTAACACTGTAATGACCGTTTTACACCATTTTCTGACATCTTATAGACTGGGTGATTTATCGAAAATATAATGCTCGCTGTATGATGTTTACAGTTTCAGTTTTCATTAAACATTTGCTTAAGTGATTTAAAACAAAGTTTTATCTAGGAATTTGTTATATATTATAAATTCTAGATATTGACAGACCGATTTTCATTTTTACTGAAAATGCATAACAGTTCCAAATATCGATCTGATACTTATAATCGGTATCAGCCATGAGAAACTAATATCATCAACCCCTGTTTATTTAAATTTAAAATATGCCAAATGAGAGGCTATAAATGTCACAAACTACAATATTTCCCCTTTTTAAATCTATGAAATTACAAGTAAAAAAACAGGATAAAATGTAAAGACTCAAATAAAGAAAAAGTACCTCTGCTTTAGTGGATCATATAAGCAAATGAACAGAGTTACTGCAGCAGATATTCACCAAAACCACGACAGCTGTTTTCGTGATAACACAAGACAGTCATGCAATGACTGGACTCAGGGAGACACCGTGTTAAAAACACATCTGACGTTAATGATCGTAAGAAACGCAACACAGCATCATCAACACATGACACACAACTCTGTGCTGCTGTTGCATGTCAAGGTTAAACCTCCGACAGCCATGCTCACTGATGATAACGTCAACGCATTTTAACAGTGCCGATTCTCAGCGTAACAAAAGGCATTTTAATACACTTTAAATGACTAAATGTAACACCAATGTCTATTTTTCATTCACTTACGACCAACTTCAGGGTTAGCTGTAAGTTAGCCGGCTAGCACTGCATGGTTAACTTACCTTCCTCTCTGACCGAGCTCATATTTTTATTGAGATTAAATCTCTTTTCTGATTTACAGCAACTGCTCCGACGATAACCACTCTCACCGACACACAGCACGACGCATGGAAATATCAGATGTTTTATTTCTGCATCACTTAGCTTGTTTCACAACTATCCTCGCTCCAGCTTATATATATATCTATCAGCGTGGAGTCTTCTTCTTCTCCTTTTACGTTTTCCGGTAGCGCAGACGCTGCG
>NW_024616747.1:0-4001 GCF_008729295.1 Plectropomus leopardus
GCTGACTGCATATCTGGTGGGGCCTGGAACCATTTTGATGATATTAGCATCACTAAGTCTACCCTGCTGTTGAAGTGGGGAAAAGGACCATATTATCTTCCCAATTTTGGAAGGGGTCGTGTCTGCTGGTGGTTGAGTGACAACAGGAGGGTCATCAGATGTGAATGCCTCAAAATCAGGATCCTCCTCAACACAATCCTCTGCCTCAGACACGTTCTCCTCTACGTCACTGTCAAACAGCTGTTTCAAAACATCATCGACAGTAAACCTTTTCCCAGAGGACGTTTTCGAGAGAGGAAGAGACAGAGACAGAGAGGGAGAGCGTGCAGGTTGCAGTAAACACAGAGCACAGTGAGGAGGGCTGCCGATCAAGCTTTTATACGTTTGCTCCTCCCTTATTTTGCATGAACTACTAATGTCCTTGCGGGAATACCCCGCCCTCCACAGCGCAGGAAATATCAGCTCTATTCAGCAGGTGTGAGTAGTAGGTCACACACACACACACATACACACACACACATTCATACCCCTCATGTCATGTATCAACTCAAAAGTATCAACTCTGCAGCTGCAGGTGTGGGGGTGTTAGGTCACACATGGGTCACACACACACAGACAAGTTTTACTCAGCTAAAACAGCTTGGGGTCAAACTGACCTCAGAGGAACACCAATGCACGCAATATATGTTAAACACATTGAAAAAATATCATATTGATAATTTTATGCTTAATCAATTGTAGCCATCAAATTAGGAAAAGTCATGAAATATGAAGCAAAAAAAAAAAGTCAACTATTATTTTTTGAATGATAAACATTGAATGGGGTTAAATTGACCCCAAGGATAATAGGAGGGTTAAAGTAATGGCGTGTTTGCACATTTAAACAAATCTTTGTAAAAAGGGCAGTGGTGGAGTGTAACTAACAACATTTACTCAAGTATAGTACTATGGTACAAGTTTGAGGTACTTTTACTTTCCTGGGTATTCTAATCTTGTGTCAGTCTCCTTTTCCACTACATTTCAGAGGGAAATAATGTACTTTAAAACAATCTGATTATGTAAAATAACAAGTAATTAAAGTTATCAAGTATTTGTTGTGGAGTATAAAAGATTATTTTTGGGGCTTTTACTGTCTTAAATGGACAGGACAGTTTCAGCGTGAAGGGGGGGGGACATGCAGCAAAGAGTCCAGGTCGGTATCGAACCCGCGACCGCTGCGGCGAAGATACGTTTGCGTGTGGGGCTCCGGTTTATCCACTGCGCCCCCAAACACACTTTTACTCAAAAACATGACGGTATCCATGGTAACCAAAGCAGCACACACCCAAAAAAGTGACAGAGGGTGGCAGCGCGTCTTGTGTGTCTCTTTAAAGGACCGTTGTGTGTTGTTGAAGCGGGACTGTGTGAGACACTGATGGACAGTCTACAGATACTGGTCTGCGCGCTCCCGGTTTGCGCGCCCCACAGGGTTTCATATCTAAACGTGTTTTAGCCTCTTTAAAAAAAGGCACAACAAAAAATCAATATCAATATCTAAGTGGACGCTGTATTTGGAGCATTTTCACCGCTTTACCGCGCCGTCACGCTGCGTTTTCTTTTGGCACTACTTTTTTCATCCGCCGCCGGTCAGCTGTTTGGCATGTCACGTGATCCAACTGAAACCAAACTTAAATGAATCCTGTAATGATCCTGTATTTTTGGGCATTTTTAAAGTGGCTACAACCAGTCTGAGTCTGTTGTTTCATTCTCCTTCATGTAAAGCAGCACCGAACAAACTCACTTTATTTGAGTTTTTTCTGGGTGTCATTCTGGGCTTTTGACTTTGAATTTGGCATTTTGACTGTTTTTCCACCTGATGACGTCATTTGACCTTATTTCCACTAGGTGACCTGTCACAGTCAATGTAGCTGCTGATCACTGACATATCCCAGACTGTCAGCAGCTACCACAAATAAATCAATAAAAATCTGCTTAACATGTACTATATTGACAGTTATTAGTACTTTTTTCATGGTGGCCTCATGACAAAAACCTGTTTTTTAAAGGGTTAAAATTCTGAAAATTAATGAATAGTTGTTATTTATGATCAGGGCTGATGTTAGTTAAAAAATCACAATAAGTATTTTTCAGTTATTTTTTTTAGAAATACGTCTTTGGTGTGTTTTACTGTTTTATCCAGCAGGCGGCGCTCTGATAAAACCACCGAGTGTGTTCATGTCTTCTGTGTAAATAAAGGTTGAGACAAACAAACGATTTTTTTATAAAGGAGAAAAAAAAATCAAGAGATTTGTTCGAGACGGAAATGTTTTCCTCTTCATTTGGCTTTTTTAAAGCACTTTACTTTAATATTTTGTCCAGTTTGTGGATTTATATCAATTTCAAAAAAGGAGGAGAAGACGAGTGCAAAACTTACTTTTAAGTCGTGAACTTTCTTTACTTTCACTTTCAGCGTGAAGTTTTGACGCAGCAAGAAATCAGCAGGTGAGAAAACTACCGAATTAAACACAAACTGTTGTTGATTATTGATCGAAGCGCTAAACGTCGATGTGATCAGAGTTTCTGTTCGAATAATTACAGTTAATAAAGTGATGATGATGATGATGATGATGATGATGATGGTGGTGGTGGTCGCGGCCTGCTGATTAAACTCAGAATAATCCTTTAAAAGGACACAATAAATAAAGAAAAGTCACATTATATTTGCGCAGGTTTAACGTTCACGTGCAGCGTCATTTCATTTGGGGCAAAAAGTATCGGTTTTTAACAAAGCTTTGAGTGATCACTGAGGTGTGTTTAACCCTTTCTGTTGGCGCATTTTACCCGCTTTCCATTCGTCATATTTTGATAATTTTGGCAGTGATCATGGCACAAACCAACCTACAGAAAGTCAGCTGTGAATTCTACCTTTTATTTAATTTATTTAATACATTTCAATGTGCACAAGAGTGTTTAAGGTGCAGTAATTCTTCATATCGTTATCTTTACTGTAGTATTTAAACTACAACAATCCTCTGGAGTTATTCAAATGCGTAATATTCTCTTGAATTTTATGCTATATTTATTTAACATGTGTCACATCTTGTACTTATTCTTAATGTTCGTCTAACTGGTGAATATCTGTTGTTAATTGTGGCCTTGCACATGTTTATATTTTTTATATTTTGAAAGTTACATACTAGTTTTATACATTACTTTGTAGCACAAGGTTCACTTTTATGTTTTACACACTTTACACTCTCAGCACATTATCCATATTGTAATTTAAATATTCTTATATTTGTGCTAATTTTCTGTTACTCTATGTCTTTACATTAGTGTTTTACGTACTCAGCATTTTATACTTTAAAAAAGTAAACATGTATATGTTTTGCTTATTATTTACTCTTACTTTATTTCTATTTTTAAGTTATATTTTTATATACTGATGCCTGTACATATTTCTACTTATGATGATTCTCTATGCAGCATCAGAGCGACTTAAATAAACCACAATTTCCCTTTGAGGATCGATAAAGTATTTCTTTTCACCCTTAACATAAAAATAACATAAAAATGCAGGAAGTCAGATGTAGATTATGTTGTAGCCTGATAAGGTTTAAAGTCTGAGTCACACCTGTGTTTAGGATTGTGCAGCAGAAACTATTATTGGACCTCAAAGATCAGTCAAAGAAAGACTTCAGTTAGCGCAGAGTGAAAAGAGAAGTAGCTGTAGGTTGTTAAAACTGCTCTGAAGACTGTTTTTTTTTTAAACAATTGTTTTTATTATTTTCGACAAAACTTGCAGATATACATCAACCAAAAACTGCTGCCAGTTTCATAACACATAAATATCAGGGCTACGAAGAAACAAAATAACAAATAAAATGCATATTTGACATTCTCTTAACAAACTAAATAAAATAAATAGTAAATGAATGCGTCATGTGATACAGCTGTACTGTTATGACGGAGACAAAGTTCTGTTTCACTTATTTATAATTAATGTTTCTTCTGCTTGATTT
>NW_024616748.1:0-2719 GCF_008729295.1 Plectropomus leopardus
TTTGTTTAAGCTTTTAAAAAAATAATAATGAATGACCGACAAATCTGCGACAAACGCGTTCGTCATGTGGCTGCCACGGGCCCAGAATTAAAAGCATCTAAAACGGCATTATTGTGTGCTGACGGTCAGATTTGTCGTACGTTGCTTTTTGGTGTCGTGCACCTGGAAGAGTTTTTTGGTTGCGGTTGGGAGTGTGCTCCTTTTTTCCTTGTGTTGTGACTTTAAGGGCCCCATGACCTCTCCTCTGGCACCCTCAGGACAAACTTTTACATTTTAGGTGCTGGCATCGCTCCAATAACAGCTTAATCATCAGCATTTTGTCTGTCCTGTATCGAACTTTGCAGTCTTTATTTGTGACCCAACAGTGAGGTCAGACTTTCTGCTCTGACACACAACACTACACCAAAAATGATGCCTGCACTTTGAGTCGCTGCTGCCTCTTTTCTTTAGTTTCCTCTTTGAGCCTCCAGCGAAAACAAAAAACTCTTCATGTGTAACGTTACACCAGTGAAGTGCACACTGCTGCTTACTGGGGATTAGAGGACAAAACAGTGGAAAAACAGCTGCAAGGTGCAAGGCAAGGATGGTCCACACACACACACACACACACACACACACACACACACACACACACACACACACACACACACACACACAGACACACACACACAACATAAACACACCCAGAGCACAGGTGAGTGGTGATAATCTTTCCTCAGCCAGTGTCAGGTAACACACTCGCTACACACATGCTACACTGCCAACACACACACACACACACACACACACACACACACACACACACACACACACACACACGAACATTCATTGAAGAAAAAACAAACAAACAAACGAAAAAAACACTTTGAGTAATCAGTCATGCCTCCTTTGTTCATAACCTACAATACTCAAATCAGTTTTCTGTCGCATCCAGACTCAGATGGAAACAGCCGACCTGACTGACGGAAGTTCAAACATACACCTGTCACAACCCAAATCCTTAAAATAAATAATGTACGTTAATGCAAACCACACAGACTTAACGTTTTTACATTATTATGTAGCGGACACGTTGAAACTTTACATTTCTTTTTGTTTCAGCTACACTGCGGTTAATGTGTGGTAAAGTTTAGGCACAAAAGCCAGTTTGTTATGGTCGGGAAGGGATCGAGTTTTG
Organism: Plectropomus leopardus; assembly: GCF_008729295.1. NCBI lineage: Eukaryota > Metazoa > Chordata > Actinopteri > Perciformes > Serranidae > Plectropomus > Plectropomus leopardus. The sequence continues at coordinate 1,178 of NW_024616748.1, forward strand.
GCTCAAAACGTCTGCTATTGGTGGCACAATCACAGCTGGAAATACAGCTGATGTTATGTTAAAAGACATCTCCTTTTGGAGGGACAGTTGCCTGAAAATGCCATTAATGATTTGCAAAAATCCCCTCCTTCTGATGGCACAATCAGCACTTGATATGAAGCCCGTCTCACTAAAAAACAGCTGGTTTTGGTGGTAAAGACACAACTGGAAAAGCTGCAATTATCTCTCTTAAAAACAGCAGGTTTTCTGTGCACAACCGGCAGTAGAATTGCCACTTGCTATTTTGCCATCAAAATGTTTTGATGGCAAAATAGCTAGAAATGTCACAGAAGTCTTGCTAAAAGAAAACTGTTTTGGTGGCTGGAAATGCTGCTGCTGATGTTGCTAAAAAACATAAATATTTGTGGGCACAAAAGGCACTTGAAATGCCTCCAGCGTCCCTTTTGTTGGCACAATCACAGCTGAAACTGCTGCGAATCTTGCTACAAAAAACAAGCAGTGGACTCTTTACAGCCGTAGTGATCTGCAGCTTATCAGCGATCCTGTCAAGGTGTCATGCCGTGCAACAATCAGTGCAACATCTGCATTTTGTCAGTTGACCATGTTGTGCTTTTGCAGGCTGACGTTTTTTAACAGTAGCTTGCAGGATGTCATGACAACTGCACATGATCATAGATATATTTTTCTTTATTATATGATATTTAATTAAGGCAATCTTCTCTCCTCCACAGCTTCACCTTCTCCTCCAAATATGGTCACTCAGATATCAAAAAAGCAACCTCCAAAATGCCAAACTCTAACCTCCAAACGGGGATTCCAGAAACCAACAGATGATATCATGACGACTGCGTCCATTATTTTAATATAATCTCAATCACCTTTAAGTATCGGTTCAGTTTGCAGATGTAAAACAGAGATCGCTGTAGATATTTGCACTGAAAAACCAACTTCTGCACATCTGAACTTGTATTTTGTGTTCTTTATATTCTGTTTTTTCATTTTATATTTTTAAATTGCTTCTTTATTTTTATGTCTTATACTATTTAAATTCTTTTTTTCTTCCTTTATGTTAACTGTTTTGCACCAAAACACCAAGTCAAATTCCTTGTATATGTAAATGCACTTGGCAATAAAACTGGATTCTGGTTCTAAACATACAACATGTTTAAATACACACAGGCTTTATAAGTAATAAAGAGATTTAAGGAAAAATATTATGTGAATCTCCAAATAAAGCTGGAAAATAACTGCTACCAGTGACAAGCAGCATTCCTGCAGCTCGATGCCTTTTTTCATTCAGCCAAACCCGACAGCCTGAAACGGGTGTGACCTGCTGGAGCCTGTCGGACACAAATTGTTGTCAAGTGTTGTCACAACATTTCCAGAACTTGTTTTGATGGGACTGTTTTTAAAAGTGATTACTGGATCGGATTTTTTATGTGTTTTGTCAGCTGGACAGTTACATTTTTAGGAATAATTAAATCTTTAACCCCTGGATCAACATCAGTTTTCTTGTGATGCTTGAAGATGCCATTTAATGAG
>NW_024616749.1:0-4663 GCF_008729295.1 Plectropomus leopardus
CCTGCACTGTGTGTAAAGCAGGCGAGGAGGTGAGGTGAGGTGTGTAGTCAGTGCTGAAAGCTGCTTTTCTTCTGCTGCAGAAGGCTTCTGGTCAAGGATTTGCTGGTGTTTTCTGACCCATCAAACCCAGCAGTGACGTTATATCATGTGAGTTTTAGTATGACAAGTTACTTCATGTTTCAGATAAGGGCAGATTCAAATAAATATGTACAAATGACATATTTTAACCATTTAAAATGGACCATGTTTGCTTTTTTTAACTCTTTTTGCTGCCAAAAGCTAAGGCTTCTGTCTACAGAGACATTATGTCACGACCTTTCATTACCTTCTCTTGAGTGCTGTGCAAAAGTGGTGCTTCATCATATTTATGCTGCTATTAACCAGGGAAATTGCTGTTTGCTGTTAATTCTGTATATGAATTCATCTTTTATTTCTTTATTTCTGAGCTTGACACTGGACACGACACTGTGACAGCGATGATGTGAACTGCAAAGGCGTAAATCTCAGCTGAGCTGTTACATGAGCGGTGCTAAAGGAGCTCGCAGTAGATGCACACGTTCCTCGATGTGGTTCAATTGGCGAGTGCAGTTTGGTGGAAAGAAAATAGTTCCTACATCAAACTGCTCACAACAAAATCTCTGGATTATCTTGAGTAACAGGCTCATAATGTCTGGAAAGAGACATTGCTGGGGAATTTTTCTAATCTAATTTTTGGCGTCTTGAGCACCACAAGCTGAGCGTATGCACATGCTGACATCGATGGTTAGTTTAAGGCCAGATTCTGTCCGGCCGTGTGATGCTGTCTGTCCAAATGTCATGCTGCCATGGACGGGTCCATCTGGCCACATTCTCAGCTGATAACGTCCAGAGACATGTCATGTAGACATGAAAGGTGGTTTCTGGCGTTGAGATCTTCCGCCAAAATCACTGTAAAAGGACCAAATCAGTGTTGGAATGAGAATGGGATGCTATTTTGGGGTTTTTGGTGAACTGTCCCTTTAATGCAGAAAAGTCAAAACAAACCGTTGACTTACATCAGGAAAGAGACATCTGTAAATCAGCAGCTAATTTTTAGTTAGCGTCACAAACCCAGCGAAACAACTCATTTCAGTATCTGAAGTTTAAGCCATCCAGTTCGATAACATTTGGGAAGTCTAAAACAACCACAAGCACTAAAGCTGAAGTCAGACGCTCCGGCGGCGGAAGTTATCCACTCGCTTGGCTGCCGTAAGTCCAATAATGTCGTAAATATCCGGGTACTTTCGAAGCGTGGAGAAAGAGCTCTTTTTTTGGTTCATGCGCTGCTGAGCAGCTCTCATAAGAATGAACAGTCTCCATGCTGTATCCAGATCTTCTTAATGCATCCATGGTTCAGATGAAGTATAAATAACATTCATTGTTTTCTTATCCATCCATGCAGAACACCTCGAACACCGACAGCAAAGTCACATGTGAACACACTCACTGTTATTTTAAGTATCACTCATCTGTTTTGCATAAAGCTGGCAGAAAGATGAACAGAGTGCTGGCATCAAAACGACATAATATCAAAAAAAAATGCAAGGACATGTTATTTATTTGCATATTCAGATGTCTCAGAGTTTACCTGCATCCCGGCTTTCTGATTGATGTGACGTGAGTTTCACCTAATTAGCGGAATTCACAAAAATAGACAGTTATTCAATGAAGCTTCCCCGTAATTTTGACACAGTGTGGAGTGAAGACAGGTGCACGAGTACAGAGAGAAAGCTTGTGACTCATGTAAGCCAACACACCTCTAAATAACCACAGGAGCATCAATGTGTGTCCTTGTTCTGAGCGGTAAACACGGGACACTGCCAGGACGGATGAGAGCACATAGGTGTGCTTCTTTTTCCAGAACTAAAGGTAACTTATCAACTCAGATCAGTTGTACAGTCTGCGTGGTTTTCAGGTGTCGTGTTGATGGAGATGAAAAGTCATTTCAAGTCCAAATCCAACGTGAATGTCTTTAAACTCAAGCTCCACAGGATTTCGCCTGACAGTTTAAACCAATTTAGTTTTATTTATGCTCTTCGCTCCATAAACAGGCGGATTTCTCACATGAAGAGACTCCATGTGGGGAATTCACGAGGCACTTTAATAATATATGTTAGCCAAATCGCAAAGTGACGGCACTTGTAAAACAAGATGAATAGTTGATCATTGATGGAAATGACACATCCTTTATAGTTCCTCCGTTTTCTTTCAGCCCCTAATGAGTCCCGCTCACATTCCCCCGGTGCTGGAAACTCTGTTTATATCTCCTCCATCGTCTCCATCGCTCTCTGCCAGAATTAGTCGCACACTTCTTTTCACAAATCACAGTGTTTGTCTCAAAGCTTAAAATCCTCGTCCTGAACCCGATGGAGTCAGGCTCCAAATTGATGGTTCGCTCGGTTTTGGCATTAATGTGGTTCGTTACTTCACTGGATTTGTTCGTCAGGCTCGGCTGTTTTGCCAATTAAACCAATAACACTGTTCTCAGCAGCAGTGAATTTCAACACATCACTTTTTCAGACGTCGATTAGGGGGTTAACGTTATGGCCTCCACTTCAGTTCATTATAAGCTGCTTGTATAATTCGGGTTATTTAAGTTTACTTTACCGGACACTTTGAAACAGAGGTTTGTATTTACTGTGTTGGCTAAAATTTAAGCCACTTTAGATAAAAAAAATCCATTAATGCACAAACATCTGTCTTTTGTCTTTAGTGGGAAGGTTGCAGAAGGTATTTACTAAATGACTCTGTAGTGGTCAGAGGTGTTTACAGACTTTTCTTATTCTAAAGTCTAAATTACGCCAAAAGCCACCTTTCACGCGCTGCATGGTGTCAGCTAAGAAAGAGCTTTTCGTGGTTTTATTATGCGCCACCAGACAGCTGATCGGCACCGGCCGCGGCTGCATGATGTTTCTGACGGTCGGCCAAAAAGCCATATTTTGCAAATCTGCAATGGAAACAGTTTTTGGCTTCTCTAGGTCACGTGATGCTATGTCTATGTGCTTGTCAGTAGGAACTGGCTCCCATGATGCAGCAGGAGCTACAAGAGCTGTTATTGCATCACATAACTCTGAGAAAGTTTGGAGGATCATCGGGAAGTTTTGAATCCACAATTCCTCTGTGAAATCGTGGACTATCAGCTCCCAGAAATCCCTCATACGTGGCCGCTCCCACGTATAAGGGGCTCGCCTTTCCATCACGGCTCCATAACACGCCTACCTGTCCTTGGATTGGAAATAATGACGGCTAGTGCGGTGGCTGCAATAGAAATAAAGCTGCTGATGTTCTGAACATCCATCGCCATGGTTACTGGGATGTTATCTATTTGTTTTATCAAGATTTCAAAAACATCTTTTCATTTTTGTGCCAGTCTGTAACAGAAACCTGTTTGGTGTGAGCATGAATGGTTGTCTGTTTCTGTGTGTCAGCCCTCTGAATGTGTAGCGACATTTTTGGGGTGCACCCCGCCACTCGCTCAGTATTAGCTGGGATAGTCTCCATCCCCTGTATGACCCCTAACAGGATGAGCAGTTACAAAAAATTCATGAATTAATGTATTCAGAGCGAGCTACAGTTGCTCAGTCACAGATGACTAATTGATGATTAATAAACTATAAAGCATCGATATGGATGACTGAATTTTCTCTCAAACTATGCATTTTAGAATTGTAAATTAGCTGTCATTGTGCGCTGACCATTCAGGGGTCAAATCTGGTCATAATAAGAAAACTTTTTGTCCAGACTGAGCTCTGAAAACACTATTTCTCACACACACACACACACACACACACACACACACACACACACACACACACGGGTCCAGGTGGACCTGTGTGGGCTCCGCTCCGTCCAAGCTTCCACTTTTTGGACTGATATAATCTCCACTTCCTCCAGACTTGTCTCATTCTCTCACTCTCCTCCTGTCATCAAAACTCTCCGGAGACGCTGCAGGTTTCTCTCCATCCTGCTCTCCTTCCGCCCGTTTCCGTGTTTTTCTCTCCTCTTCTCATCTAATCCGCGATTCAAATTACCTGAACGCCTAATGCTTCCTTTTAGCGATGCATGAGTGGGATCAACTGAAGGGAGTCAAGCAGTGGATTAATTCACACACACACACACACACACACACACAGTATTAATAAACAGCACAGGAAGAGGATGCAATAAATTCTAACTGCACTCCTCCTAGACCGACTCCCTGAACCTGTCGTGTGTGTTTTTGTGCGTATGTGTTTGTGTGAGTGTGTGTTTATTGTAAAAACCTGCCAGGTGCTGGTTTGAATCAGCCACATCTGGAAGTCTGAAGTGTGGAGAATCAATGTCAGGCCGAGGAATGTCCTCACACACACACACTCATAAACACACACTCGGTGAGTGAGGCTGTTATTATGAAGCGTGCCTGGCCTATTTTCTGCTTGTAAAGGTCCAGTAATTAGAGTTAACTGGATAAATAAAACAAGTTTGTGTCATTTCTGTACACCTGAGGAGTTTGTAATTAAATCAGACTGGTATTTTGGGCGTCACAGAGCTCAAAAAGTATTTTAGAGGACAGTAAAGTGTTTCCATGTTCTGCTTTGTGAGTAGAAGGATGCATATGTACAAGATGCTCAATTGAAACCTACAAATGTAAAAAAAATAAACAAAT
>NW_024616750.1:0-1180 GCF_008729295.1 Plectropomus leopardus
ACAATATGTACAGATCACTTAAAAACAATTAAAAAAGTCAATGACCACAGAGGATACTACTATACCAATGCTTCCATATCCTGGACATATAGCGTGTAGTGCTCAATTTGATGCTTGTCAATGCCATGATTATACAATTCTCTGTTGTTCAGCCGACCTATAAATTTATACATCAAATTTCTCAACGAGGCTTGCAGTGTATTAAGACCTGCAGACACGAACATCTCGCTGGCGCTACACCAACATGGTGTCCTCAACAGAATTCTCAAAGCATCATTGAAAGCTACCTGAATTTTACGCAGGCTTGCTTTGCTGTAATTAGACCACAAGTGGGCAGTATAGAGAGGAGTGCAGTGTGCTCTGAACAAAGCCACCTTCACTCTATCTGTACATGCACCAAACTTGCGAAGCAAACTGTTTGCTTGAGCATATAGAGAACGGCATTGCCTGTAAATGTCTTGGTCATCCTTCAACTGATCTGTAATGAGATGCCCAAGATACTTAACTTGGCTCATACATCTCAAGTTATTACCTGCCAATTTGAAAGGAGGAAACATTAGACATTTGTCCTCTGAAACTATGACTTTTTTACTTTATTTTAATTAACATTCTGAGAACTGTTGACATGCTATTTTATGGTGTTTCTGGCATTTTTTGTCCTTAATTCCCACTTAATGTGCTATAACTTGTCTCTCCAAGCTATTTTAGGTGGTTTTCATCCATGTTTAGGGGCAGTAAAAATTTTGCTTTTTTTCGACATACTATACTATTGCCTTGCTGTCCATTTTTTTGACATGCTACATTTTGGGGTTTTTGGTCTTTTTTTGCCTCAATTCCCACTTTATGTACTGTAACACATCTCTACAAGGTATTCTATATCGTTTTCAGCCATTTTTAGGAGCAGTCAAAAATTTGACTTTTTTCGACATACTATACTATTGCCTTGCTGTCCATTTTTTTGACATGCTAAATTTTCAGGTTTTTGGTCTTTTTTTGACCTAATTCCTACTTTGTGTACTATAACACGTATGTAGAAGCTATTCTACATTGTTTTCAGCCATTTTTAGGAGCAGTGAAAATTTTATTTTTTTCGACATACTATACTATTGCCTTGCTGTCCATTTTTTTGACATGCTAAATTTTCAGGTTTTTGGTCTTTTTTTGCCTTAATTCCCACTTT
>NW_024616751.1:0-6031 GCF_008729295.1 Plectropomus leopardus
AAAAACAACAATGTTTTGGTTAGAATTAATGAGGTAGTGCCTGCTGGTACTAAATGAGATTCATAGGATGCTGTAGGCTGGTTGAATTGCGAAACTAAAAGGAGGAAGAGAAACTGGTATTAAGGACTGGTCAAGAGTTACATGCAAAGCTGAAATGAGCAGCCATACATAAACTAATGTTGCTGAAATGTATAAAGATCTTATTTTCCAAAGCAGTAAACAGTGGTGAAAAACATGTGGCTCATTTGTATAATTTCTAATATCAACTGATTTAGTTGTGTGAAGCGGCATGTTAGTCTCATTAAATATTCTACTCAGACAATTTTTGGCCAATCAGTAATGTGAACTAATGTGACTCATTAATGGAGACTGGGAGTTGGGTAGCTGTTAGATAATAAGTTACTTATGGATATTCTTCACAAATGACGTGCTCGATCAATGTTCTTAGTGCACATACTTTATTGATTTCAGTTTTAAAGCAGGCATTAATTGCACTGACAAACTGGGAGATCTTGATACAGTCTTTTGATTTAACGTCCTTGTCATTCCAGTAAAGTCAAAGTAGAGGGGACTCTCCATAAGCTGTAATTTTCCTACATATTATTTAAATAGATGTAAAACAAAAGCTCTCAGGTAAGAAAAAAAACTGCATTTTCCTGCAAGTCTAAATGTTGAGTAGAAAGAGAGTATGGTGTGTGTGTGTGTGTGTGTGTAGGAGAAATAAGGGATGGGAGGGGTAGTGTTTGACTGGCTCAATAAAAGGAGCCTTTCAGCTGCACTGGAAACAATTTCCAGCTGAGGGGACATTTATATTAAAGCTTCGCCTTTGCCAGCACAGACCGTTCGTGCGTGTGCGTCAGAGCAGCAAGCTAGCAAGAATCAACTGTCCCTCTTCCTGATGCATTTTGGGACAGGCTGACATCTCTAAATCAGTGTTTAAATCTGTCCCGATATTCAAACGTCCTGTGCCAGCGCAGTCAGACAGACAATTCGTACTGAGGGAATTAGAGGGGCAGTGTTGAGACTCTTCAGGTCCCAGACAGGGCAGACATTAGCCACGGAGCAGTCATCCAGAGGTCAAGCCTCATTGACTGGATGTTCCAGCAGGATCAGCTGGCCTCCGGTCCCCACACATATGCCTTTAACCCATTGTGGGCTTCAATTAGAGAATAACTTTTGCATGTTTTTAAAATGAAAATGGTCCGACAGGCTTTTGTACTCAGCACTGCAGCATATTTGACTGTCAACTTGTTATTGCCTTCATAATCAGTTGATTTGATTTTTTTTTTTTGGTTCATGGATTGTTTAGTTTGTCACATGCTAGAAAATATTAAAACTAGAGCAGGGATCTTGTCTGATTAACAGTCAAAAAACCCCAAAATATTCAAATTTGTGTGATATAAAATAAACAGAAGGCAGGTTATAATGACATTTTAAGAGATGGAGCCTGAAAATGTTTGCTTGATAGATGTGTTAGTTGTGTTAGCTCATAACTCATACCACCAGTGTATTAGACTATATTTATATTTTTAACTGTTTAACTGACACTGTTAATCGTTAAAAATCTTCATCAGTAGAAGTTATTATTCTAATCTCTATTAGTATTTAGAGCCGTCCACTGTGCCAAAATGATGGACAAAACCTGATTCCTCAGAAAAAAACGTCTATAGTACCAAGCACTAACCAAACTAGAGGCTTAATCCTCAGCTGAGAATGTGAGCCAGCATCATTATTGAAGCTTTCAGGGGTTTGCCCCTATGTGAAAAAATTGTATAAGCACCATAACTTGCTATTTTTTTGTATTGTGAACCCAAACCCTTTTATTTTTCACTTTAAATAATTTTCTACCACTCCTGAGTAAACACTTCTTCTGGTGTACGCTTGAACGAAACTTACAAAGACAAACTGCATCGTATTTGTTGCACAGCAGATAGTGTTTCCGATCCGTGTGCTGAGAGATTGTCAAGTTCACGTGGAACAGGAAGTAACAGTGCATTGTTTGTGCCTGTGGTGATGTCAGAAGAAACAATAGGAGATGGAAACTTTTTTTTAACATCTTTTCTGATTTTAAGATATTCACACAGACACACATACAGAGATGTATGTCGGTGGGAAATAGAGTAGAGTTAAAGATAGAGACAGGAAGGAGTGTGTGTGTGTGTGTGTGTGTGTGTGTGTGTGAGTGTGAATGAGAAAAAAAAGCGAGCATGGAGAGAGGGTATATTTGGCCTTCATGCTGTCTTGCACAAATTTGTCATTGCATGTTGGATGCTATGGAGCACTCTGACTATGAATATCTCTAATGATCCCAGCAGGGCTTGTGTGTATGTGTGTGTTTCATGTGTGTATGTTTCATAAGTGTGTGTGTTGTCTGAATGAGCTAGCAGTAATGAAGCATTGGACCTTGGACTAGAATGATTGAGGGCTTTTCATCTACTATTTTTCTCAGTTTCTCCTAATGAAGAAGGATCAGTTTATCCTGAGGGAAGCAGCAGAACGTTGACTCACACAGAGGACATCACATATTGACCTTTTGTTTAGTTTAATTGCACATTTTTGTGAAGTGGTTTCTCTTTGCCGATGACCATTTGGCTAAACATACGGTTACCAGCGAAACGGCAACACTCACTGACTCTTAAATCCTTAATCTAGACTAGTAGGTTTGAAGCCTGGGATGTTTGTGCGTGAGAACGGCTGGCACGTTTTAGCTAAGGTTAGCTGACTCCCATTTAGCTGGACACAGAATAGCTCAGTCAGCTGATCTTGGTACAGTTACGGTTCATAGTGCAGTGTGGTTGAAGGCTCAGAAGTGGCAGGTAAAGTAATCCTGTTTAATTTTTAATCTAAATGTCACAGTGTTGAATAAACAGGGCTATATCTGTGAGGCCAAAGTGTGCTTCGTAAAGTGTTCTTAACCTCTATGCCACCTCTGCATTGTGAACTCAGGTGGATATATTTGGGGTAAATTATTTCTTACACACAACATCCCCTAAACAGCACCCCTTGGTCGATTATGTCATCTGTATTCATATTTTTTTCTGCCTTTGGGTGGAACAATGTTTGTCAAAGATCTTGATTGGGTCCCCAGCCACCACCACCCCCCCCCCACCCCCCCCTCCTCGCTGCTCTGTTCCTTCCTGTTTTTGCTTGTAAGTGTTTGCCTCCGCCGTCTCCCCACTGACGCTGCCTTTTTCCTGTTATGCACAACACAAACAAAGCCGGTGGCTCAGATCTCAAACCAGACAACAATGTAAAAGACAACAAGGAAACCCATCCAGACACCCGTCTAACATACTGCAAACACAGACAAGTTTTTTCTGTCGTGATAATTTATTCAGTTAATTTCACTTCAATTTTTACGTCACTGTGAATGAAGAACCAGGGTTTCCAGTGTGCTTGTTAGTGGACTCTCTGCAGAATTAACCAATTATTGAGGCTGGATTTTGTTTCAACAGACACATAGTATTGTGTAAGAGTAGGTAGATTAGGTTATACCTAAAACAGCTTCACCCATATTACCTGAAAAATAACCTTGGTATTAATTATACACCTTTTAGAATTGTATGGTATTGTGTCTCTGTCTAAGTGCCACCCCTTTTCGATCTGTGCTCCAGCAAGCTTGAAACACGGTGCTGCTTTCAGACTCCTTTCACAAGTATTTTAACCTTTGAAATCTGAGCAGATTGGTGCGATTTTTTTTTTTTTTTTTCAAAAACACAGGACAAAAGGCAGTTTGCAACATGGTATGAAATTTTCCTCATCTTGCCGTCAATTAGTACATTTTAGCATTATTCAAAAAAAAAAAAGAAAAATGAAAATGTCTATAGGGGAAAAAAGAAAATAGCGAGGCAAAAATATCTATTCAGAATGATCCTTATTACATATTTAAAGTTATGTTACAGAATTATTCTAACTTTCTAAGCACTTTTTCCAAGTATTGTTTGCCCTGTGTTTTTTAACATTCTTTTTCTTTTATATTGTTTGTTATGTTTTGAACAACTTTAAGGTAATTTTCTCGTACCCTTCACTTATTTCCACTGATTTTTTTTGGATCATTTCTTCTTTCATCGCTTATTGCTGTCTTCCCATGTTTTTGAAAGAGGGTTAAAGGGTTAAAAATTTTAAAAAGAAAAACAAAAACAAAAAAAACAAAAAAAACAAAAAGGATGGTCAAAAAAGATGGTCAAAAGATGTGGCTGCAGACTTTCTCTTCACGGACACAGTACACTGTCGTGTTTCTTCATGTCTTACTTCACTAATGTCAGAAACGCTGGCTAGCGTATATCTGCATCAAGAGGAGCTTAATCTCAGCTCAAAAACATTATTTCTGTGGTAACGTTAAAGAAATTTAGAAGAAACACAGGTACTGGAGAATGGTTTCTGACAAATTTTTAAGATGACAACCTCAGTTCACGTTGTTTTGCCTTGCTCACAACACTTAACATAGCGATTACATCCTCCCGTCATATAGTGCAGTCCTTGCCTGACTCCCAGAAACTCTCTCATAAACACTGCGGCACTCACTAAACGGAACGGGCATCACCAAATTTGTTTTTGTTAAGTTTGTCCGTCCTAGCAACAGTAACTATGGGGGTGAGATTCAGGATGGGTTAATGTTGTGTGCTTTAAATTGTGTGTGCTGCATAGCTCTACAATACATTTAATACGCTTTATGGTTACTATTACACATTTTATAAATGGTTTTGATTGCATCATTTAAACCTGCATCTATTCTTGTCACTGTGTGCTACATTCCTGAATAGGCATAGAAAATACAATGAGTGTGTGTGTGTGTGGGGGGGGGTAATACCCCTGGTTGTGTCCGTCCAGTGCCATCTGGTGAATTCCAGCACAGAGGGCATTTTAGCTTGCCAGCAGTCTCTATCTGTGTGCCTCTCTCTTCTTCTCTGAACCCCCTCCCTCACACACACCCACATGTAGACACACATTTCCTCTGCTGCTACACACACACAGCATCACGTGAGTTGTGACTGCAGGGCAGTACTCTTTTCTGAGGGAGAAAAAGAAAATGCAGCTTTGTGGATGTAACTGCTGTCTCCCAGCCGTTTCCTCTCTCTCGCTCTCTCTCACATGTTACGTCAGTTTCTCCTTTAAACGTCTGCTAAGCCTTTATAGTATCTGTGGAAAGGCACAAAGACAGTAGTAGAATGGACTGAGTTTTGGATGTGCAGCGATGTGCTTTGCTTTGTCAATTGTGTGAAAACCATCTACAAAAACAACTCAGGATTTGAGATACAGAAGTGGATTTACCTGCCAACCATTCACTTTGAAATAATAGACTTTGTCTTTAAAGATTTTCTTAACTCACAAATCACCGTCATTTCAGACTGAAAAGACAACACGGCATTTTCACCTGCCAGCAGCAGTATTCTTTTCAGGATCGTGATAGATGATAGATGGTAGTGAATATTTTACTGGTATGTTGGCTTGAGCTACATTTATATGTCCCCATCCAAATCCTAACCTGCAAATATCTGCATAGTCAAAGAGGAAAGCCAACACATAAATCGTGAAGTACAGCAAAACACGTCAAACAATGAAAAATGCCCATCGTAATTCTCCAGAGTACAAGCTGACATCTCCAGATTGCTCATTTTGTCTGATCAGTAGTCCAGATCCCAAAGGAATTCAATCATTGCAAAATGATATAAAGCAAAGTAAGCAAAAAAATGTCACATTTTAGAAGCTGAAACTAGTGAGTGATCTGCATTTTTTTCTAAGTTAAAGGCTAAACTGATTAATCAATCAAAATAATCTGTCAGCTGACTGATACTGACTAATCATTTCAGCATTTCTGCATTTTGTCACAGGAGTTGTTTTTTATTTTTTAAGGGCCAGCTGTGAGTCTGAAATGCTTAAAATCAATTCATATGTTTAAAAAAAAATCATTATTCTAAACCTTAATTTTGAATGCACGCATGAAAACAGGGAAAAGTGCTTGGAAAGGACAACCTTAAAGGTTACAAATCAAGTTAATCCTGACTGCAGGGCATCAGCTACACACCGCTGG
>NW_024616752.1:0-5151 GCF_008729295.1 Plectropomus leopardus
TACGTCTGCTCGATGAAAACTGACCAACATTCAGCAGCTCACACTTCAGCTCTTCACGCTGATGAATATCTCTGCAGGTAAGATGAAAAAGATGTGCAGTTTTGATTTTGGGGTGAACTGTCCCTTTAAAGTTCCTGAAACATTAATATAAATAATTCACATGAAAACATGATTAAAATAGTTTTATAAAAAAGTTAATGATAAAACAAAGAGATTGGAGCACAGATGTTTTTAGCATAAAGGCCGTAATTATTTACAGTAAAGGAATAAGATCACAGCGACAGTGAGATTAACCCTTTAACGCCTGGATTGTTTGATTTCTTTCAAAAAAAACTGGAAATGGGCAACTTGGCAAGAAGTGCCCCCCAAACTGCAAAAAACAAAACAAAACAAAACAATTAAAAAAATATAGCAAGGAAATTATCTGAGTTATATTATCAAAAATGTGTAGAAAACTAAATTTCTAATTCTTTAAAATTATTTTAAAAAACACTTTTGTTAGTTTTTTTAATTTTTTTTTTTTTAATTTATGTGTAACATTTTTTTTGTTTGCTAATTTCATTGTCAGCCTCCCATGTTTTTGAGAGAAATCAAGCCAAAAATGTTTTAGTCTACTTAGTCATTTCCAACATTTGATTTACCAGGTAAAAAAAAATCATATTGTACTTTTTTTTAAAAACAAAAGTCATTTTATCAGTCATTGATTTTCATTGCAAATAATTTATTTTCTTATGAACATATAAATCTGTTTTCACAAGAAAATGAACTCTGTTATCTTCAGATAACAAAAAAATTAACTTGAAATAATAAAAGTATTTAAAAATATGTAATTGCTATTTCGGCTGCTCTCGGCTTCCGTACATCTCACTTCAGTTAATGTTAATTCAAAATAATCCCAGTTAGCTTTAATGCACTGATTTAGCCCCGTCTAACAATCTACTGTAAACCAGTAAAGTCCACTTTAACCCTTTGAAACCTAAATAAGTTTTCTTGTGCAATGTTCAGACACCTTTAACTAACATTTAGATCTTTGAAATCAGAGCAAATTGGTTTGATTTCTTTCAAAAAAGGTGATCAGCGACATTTAAAAAAAAAAAGTCCTACAAATTTCAAGAAGTCATTAAAAGGAGACAAGAAACTTACATAGCAATTAGCCCCAAAAAGTTATCAAAAAAGAAAAAAAAACTAAGGAGAAATATCCACAAAATTATATGCAAAGTTCTTAAAAGTAAAAAGTTAAGTCAGAGAAAAAAATAATGTATATTTATTGTTTCTTTTTTTCCAGGTCATTTTCTGTCTTTTTTTTCACTTTTCTTTTTTGTGCTAATTTTCATTTTCTTTTATGTAAATGTTTAATAATTTCTTGCTTATTTTGTGGTCATTTCTTGTTAAGTTGCTCATCGCCTTCCTCTTGTGTTTTTGCAAAAAAAATCAAGCCAACATTGGCTCAGATTTCAAAGGGTTAACCGGTTCATCTCTCCAGTCGGCTCCACTCGGCAGGAGGATCTCTGGGTCCTCTGGGCTTCTGAACGCGACAGTTAAACCCTGAAAAATACACAAATACGTCCAAATACACAATGTTACTATACAAAGAGGTATTTAAACACGGAGAAATAGAGGAACTGTCCAACTTTTTTTTTTTTTTTAAAAACCCTCTCCTTCTTTGTCTTTCCAAAGTCACATGAGCAGATGGTTATTATTTTAAGTAAGACATTTTTTATATTTTTATTGTTGGGGACCAATAACAATCAAAACATCAGTTTTTAAATTCTTCATGTGTTTTGTGTGTAAAAACAACTGTGTAAAGTAGCTGAAGTTGTTAGTTAATCGAGTAAAGTAGAGGTTTAAAGTGGCATTAAAGGAAAATATTTCAGTACAAGTATCTTAAATATGTACTTATGTAGCCTACAGTACTTGAGTAAATTTACTTGGTTACATAATAATAACAATAATGCATTTTATTTATAGAGTGCTTTTCATAATAATCAAAGACGCTTAACAGAAACAAAAACAAAGTCTAATCCACGGAGCATTGAATATATTGAAAATAATTCATTTTTTGTTTTTTGTTTTCACCTAAAAACATTAAGTCATCATGACAAAAATCTTTAAAGGGTTAATATTTAAAGGGTTCAAATTCTAAAAATTAATAAACATTTGATATTTCTGATTAAGTTTTGGTCAAAAAAAAAAAAAAACCTCATTGAAAGTAGAAAAAAAATAAACATGTTATTTTTTTAAAACTTGACTGATCGATACGAGTGTGTGTGATGTTAAAGGGCCCGAAAGGGTTAAACCAAAAGAAGGGGAGGGTTTATCAAACTGCTGGACTGTCCCTTTAATAGTCGAGGTGTACTGACCGATCCCGCCAGGTGAGCAGAGGCTGCTGACGTCTGCGGCCGAAGAGGAGAAATCTTCATAATCATCGTCATCATCGTCTGCTGCTGAAACACGATCAGCTGGAAAAGAGACACAACAGTCAGCACATTCCCTGCTCCGCCTCTTCAGTTTATAAAAAAATGCACAAATACAGAAAAAAATGTTATCCAAAATTTTATAAGAAAAAAACAAACATATTTTTAAATGAAAAAAGCAAAATTAAAAAAATCTGCAAAAAAATAAAAAAAATAAAGAAAAAAATCAGACAAATTAAAGTACACATGCATGTTTCCCTTTAAAAAATATTGCCATTTTATTCTTCTCCTCTTCTAATCTTCTGTTTATAAAGAAAAAAATTACAGAAATATGGAGAAAAAATGTTATTGAAAATTAAATTACAAAAAAAATGTTTGAAGAAAAAACAAATCAAACAAATGTTTACATTAAAGTTTCTTTTTTAAAAAAACAAAAGAGGAAATTTCAGAAAAAATCAAAATTCTTAAAGAACAAATGCATGTGTTTTTTGGTTTTTTTTTTAAATATTGCAATTTTTATTGCCCTCCTCCTCCTCCTCCTCACCTGGCAGCAGGTGATACTCTCCGCTGTGGCTCAGTGACGGAGGCCCCTCCCCCGGCATGTGATTGGCTGGTGTCGCTGTGTCGTAGATGGGCGTGGCAGATAGCGCTTTGGCTCGCGGTCTGACGGTGCTGTAGACGGGAGCTCCAGACGCGCCTGCAGTGTCGTTGTCATAGTGATGGGAGGAGGGCAGCGTCCTAAGGGTTAATGAGCATCATGTTGAGTGTTTATGAGGATTTCAGTTTTATGCCTCCGCGACCAAAATACGATTTACATCCATAACCGTGTCCACTCATGAAGAAATGACAGATGACAAAACTTAAAACATGGATGTTGCTGCGAAGAAGCTAAAAATCCTAAAATCTGGACGCTTCAGACACAAACAGAATCATTCAGCACAGTTTACAAATCAAATCAAGTGTCAAATCATTTCCTCCCCTTCTGTTTCAGAAACATGACGTTAAAAATGTCCAATGTTTTTTTTTTAACAGATGCGCATGTTATAGTGAAATTACAGCTCCAAAAATATATCTACAGTGGAGGATAAATAAACAAATACTTAAATCATAAAAACTAACTACTTTTTTCCATATTTGAATATTTCTAATTCTTTTTATTTATCCAGTTATTTTTTATTTAATTTAATTTTGATCATATCTTTTAATCTCCCAGCTAATTTTAAGATCATGTTCTGGTCACCTTTTAATTTAATTTTTCTTTGTTGAAAGTTTCTTGTTAAGTTGTTCAATATATTTTTTGCCATGTTTTTTAAAGAAATCAAACCAATTTTGTCAGGTTTCCGAGGTTTAAACGGTAAAAGGCGTCTGAATGCAGTTTTAAAGACGCCTCACTGTGATCTTTAATTAAAACAGAAAACGACAGGCCGCCGTGTTTCGTGCTGCCTGACATTGATGTGAGGAGGAAGTCAAGGTATTTGTTTACCTGCTGGATCTGGGCGTGGCTACGACGGAGTAGGCGGGGTCTGACGGCGGAGGAAGTTTGGGTTTGTTGACCACCGCGTACGTGTCACTCATGTTGGCCTGCTGGGACTGACTGCACACATTAGGAGAAGAGAGACGACGACAAATAAAGAGTTTCAGCACAAATATGTTTCTGTGCAGATTACATAAATGAGAAAGAAGAAATAAAAGAAAAACATAAAGACATAAATTAATGTGAGCGGACGAAGACAAAAGACCTTCAGACTGATCACAAACTGCCCTTCAGAATAAAATGTGCTCAGATTAGAGAAAAAACAAAGGGGGAAGTTTTGTGTTGAGCTGTTTAACCTTTAAATAGTTCCTCTAATGTAAAATACATCAGAATAAAACATGACAACAAACGGCGGCAGATTTTACATTGCTGGGACTGTGTTCATTTGGGTTTTTTTGCATCTTATTGATCATATTTATTGTGTGTGTTTTTTTTACTTTATGGCAATTTACAGCAATAAACAGGCAATTAACACTGCAGAGCAAACGGCAAACTGCACGTGAGTAAAAATTCACCACATCACAGGAGTTGACTTACATACACAGCAGATGTACATATATGTACCCATGTATACACCTTTCATAGCTCATATGCACACATTCATACATCTTCCACATATGAAGACATACATGCAGACATACATGCATACATCTTTTACTTTTTTTTTTTTTTTTAACTCTTTCCCCGCTATTGATGAGGTTTTCCGTCAGTCGGTGTTTTCTCTGTAGTGTAGGGGACACTGTTACGGATGTTACGCAATAAAACAACATTTCTACATCCAAAAACAAACGAACAAGAAGATCTAAGGTCCCAGGGTGACGGAGGAGAGGACTGCTAACATGCCGACTTTATCGCTATTTAGCGGCTTTTCGGAGCCTCTCAGCGGAAACATTTAGTAGCTTATTTAGATCCAGGGCGGCTCTTATAGGAGATACAGGAGGTGGCCTAGAGCGCCACACGCTGGAGGGGCAGAGCTGGTCGCGCCCGTTAGCGCCTTTCTTCATGTTCTGCCTTGAAAATAACAAATGAAGAATTAAGAGAAAAAAATAATCCTGAACTCAGCGCTCCTGATGTTTGTCATCATTGACCTACTGACCAGCCTGCACCGTGAGACCTGACGGCGCTGCGGACTGAAGATAAAGACGGGGACGAGTTAGGGATGCTGACTCATCCGCTCGCATTGTCTGCCGGAGTCTGCTCCGC
>NW_024616753.1:0-4107 GCF_008729295.1 Plectropomus leopardus
TTAAATGCTTGTCTGGCTTCTCTTTGTTAGATCCCACCTTCCTGGTAAATGCTCACATCTCATTTTGTAATCCAGCCTTTTATGTCACAATTCTCCAAGCCCAAGTCAAGCTCAATCTAATGACATCACAATAGGTGTGCAGATCACAAGTTTCATCACAATACGATATTAAATTGATTCTTTCGACACAATACAATATTTGCTGATATCACAGTCTGCCATGATACAGTTTCAATTCAGTTAAATTCAGCGGACCATTATCGATACAAGACGGAATCTAGTAAATATCCTTATTATCTTTTTCTTGGCTGCTTGCAATTGTCTGCCAGGCCCTAGGCTGCCAGCATAGTTCAAATGTTTCAGTAGGAGTTCATTTGGATCGAAACGGTGACACAAATGTGCGACTGGAATTGCAAAATAAGGGCGTATCTTAAAGATGATGACATGAATCCTGTTTTTACTTTGCATTATAATTTTGGATCATTGTAAGGATGCACAATATTGGATTTTGTGCCAATATATGACAACTCATTTGGTTGCTAACCGTTATTGATATATCCATTTGGATCATCAAGTCTCTTCTGCAATGTAATTAACATAATATACTCTTATTGTGATGGCCCACCAGCAGATGGACACATACACTACAATGTGTTTCAATGTATGTAATATTCATTCATTGTGCAAAATAAGAAAAAACAAGTTGGCTGATTCAAATAGTTAATTTTAGAGCTAATATCGACCGATACGTGCTGACATCATCATGCATCCCTAGATCACTGATACATCACTACTGATATATCAGTCCAGATCAATGTATCATTACATCCCAATTCTCTATAACAAGAAAACTTATCTTCATTTGTAACATTGGTGAAATGTCCCTTTAAGCAGCATTAGAATCAGTTTTGAAGTGATATCTGGAGAATCTGAGGTCCTGATTTTATGAAAACATGCAGCACAAATGATCTGTTTGCACTGTGGAAGTGAACCAGTGTCTCAGTGGGAGATAGACAGTGGATGATGTCTGAGCTATGGGGCCCTAACAGTGGCTGAGGAGGCCAAGGTGTGTTTACTCTGTGGCGTTCAAGTCTAGCTTGTGACCTTTATCACATGCCTTCTCCGTCTCTCATCATTCTTAGTATTTTTCATTGTGTCCTGTCTAAAGCAGATATGCCCTGTAATAATCTTGCAAAAATAGGCAGGTCATGGTGTTAGCCGCTTAAGTCAAACGGTGGAAAACTTCAATGGCAAGCAATCAGATTTAAGCCAGCAGATTCACATGTTGAGTGGTTTTAAAAGGTTTGCATTAGCTCGCCGTAACACCCGCCACAGACAGACAGACAGGCGGAATATCAGGTGTAAAAGCTCTTTCTGTCGATCATACACACTCCATTGTTGCCAGTTTCTCTCTCTCCTCCCCTCTCTGCCGCCACTCTCTTCTAACTGGCTCTACTCTCTCATTCTCTGTCACACTCTCTCTGTCTCTCTGACAATTGCGTTATTTGGCCTTATCGAGGAATATGAAACGGAGTGGTGCGACATCTCTGCGCCGAGCCCAACAGATATGCCAATTCATTTCGCAGCCGGCGATTTGACAAGCTAGACTGCTCCTCTTGAAAGACATCATTCAAGCGCGCAGCCGCCGCCACCGATCCCCACTCCCTTCCTCTCTTTCTCACCCCCCCCCCCCCCCCCCCTCTCCTTTCCCCTCCCGCCTTTATCCCGTTTTCTCCATTCCATCTCCCTCTCCTTGTTGCAATCTGTAGAGCTTCGCCTCTTAAGATTGAAAAGAGCTCTCGGCCCGCAACAAACCCTGAAAAGAACAGGGGAGCAAAAAAAAAAAAGAACATACCCCCTCCTCTATGTCCCTCCCTCTATCAAACTCCTTCATAAGAAAAAAAAGGTTGAAGTATTGAAAATATAAAATGATGGGGTGGTGGAGGAAGGCAAGCAGGTGATAACATTGTGGATATTAGAGGTGGAATTGCGGAAGATGAGGAAAGAGAGCAAGAGCAATGTGGAGGAGAGACAGAAAAGAAATAAGAAGAAGAGGAGAGAGGAGGAGGAGGAGGAGGAGAGGAGATTGGTGCCCTAAGCTGCGGGTGTTTGAGGGGATGACACAGCCGCTAATACAAGTGTTTAAATATTTGATGCAGGGAGGGATAAAGCGGGATCGTCTCGCCACGGAATTGAGTGTCAAGACGAGAATCTATTAGAGAATCTGTGTGTGTGTCTTTGTCTGTGTGTATGTGTGTGTGAGCGTGCGCGTTTGTGTGTGAATACAAGGCAGATTTGACAGTGTGGCGGAGCAGGGCAAAGCCTTGTGTGTGTTGTCGCCGTAGTCTCCTCACCACCAATTCACCCCCCAACAGCCCAACACCACTTCACCCCCCAATCCGCTTCCACCCCACCTTCTCTTCACTTAAATGTTTTTCTGCCGTGCTTCAGTAGACGCTGATTATCACGTCTTTTGGAATGGAGGTTTTTGGGCAAAGAGCGAGACAGACAGTGAGGGAGACACTCATAGATAGATAGACCAGAGTGCAATGGAGGGAGAATAAGAAACAGTTCCCTGAGGTTGAGAAAATACAGTGGGGACATGTGTGTGTGTGTGTGTGTGTGTGTGTGTGTGTGTGTGTGTGTGTGTGTGTGTGTGTGTGTGTGGGTGGGTGCACCTGTGCTGTCTCGCATCCTTGGACACTTGAGCTGTGTCTGATATCACTCCCTATTTACTACCTAGTGGACTACATTTGGCCTCAGTTTTATTTGTTTGCAAATTTTAAGATTGAAACTGATGCACTCTTTAGTGCCACCAAAAATGTCAATACTGGAATCAAAAAAGATATGTCCATGGTATGTACATTACTTTTTGCTGAAACTACCGTGATGCAATGTATCCAATTTGATCAGGCTTTGTTTTACAGATCTGTAAATCTCTAACAACTTCTTGAAACTTTCCTGAAATAACTATTCAATTTTTTAGACCACTACAACAATCAACAAAAACAAGAGCAGCATGATTTTAATATCAGCGAAAGACAGCAAGAACAGAAGCAGGAGGGGAGCCATAAATCTGACCTAAGTCCCTCCCACCTCACAAACCACAAGAATATGCATTTGCTTTATACACTAACCCAGCGTTCTCCTTACCTTGATTTATTTCATCTTGTTTCATTGTACAGTTGCACGCAGCAAATCCTCGCCCCACTCTAAACGAGACAAAAATTAGCTAGCTGGCCACCCCAACATCCCTCTGCCTCACTTCCTGCTGCTGTGAACTGCTTCCCTGGAAGGAGAGCAGGCAGCAGCTCAGGAGACAGTGTAGACAGCTCAGCAACATCAAGTTTAAAGAGTGTTATGGCAGCAACAGAAAGTTTTCTGATGCAACGGGGAGTCAAGGCTGGCTTCTCCCCCAGAGCTGGGGTTTGCACTAGCTGAATTTCCAGCCCATTCCCAGGTCTGTAGTGGCAGGGAGTGAGGCAGAAGAGAGACTGTAATTTGAGGCTCTTACCTTACCTAACATTAGCTACATAAACATAAGGTAAAACTGCAGCTGTGAGCCTTTAGCTCCAAATAGCAGAAGGCTAAACTATTGGCAACAATTTCTCTCCATCTCTGAAACACTTCACCAATACTGACACATTTTATTTTGTGTATTGTCAGACTCTTTTAGACTCTCTTTGTATCCGCCTTCCTTTTTTGGGTTGCTTTGCAGTGCAGACAGTTGTTGGCAATGCTGGAATAGCAACTTTCCCTGAAGGACTCTCTGCAGTTCAATCAGGCTTTCACTGAAGGGACTTTCACCGCATCTGCATTTGTAGAACAGCCATCCGTCTTTTTTTAGCATAAAGACAATGACAATCAGACCAAATAATAGTAGTAAACACACCAGAGTCAGCAACAGCTACAATGTACGTCACAACACAACACTTTTTCTTTCATCATGTTTAGCCACTTTTCCCTCTTGACTGCTTGTCAGACATGTTGTTTTGGTTGTAGTAAATTAAATTAAGAAACTGCACGCACACACTTTTTGCCCACACATCATCTCAATCTTTCCCTCTCACTGTTTTGTGATGGAGCGTTTGTGGCCTGGTCAGCAGT
>NW_024616754.1:0-7427 GCF_008729295.1 Plectropomus leopardus
ACATATTATAAATATATAGAATATTAAGCAAATGTAGCACATCAAACTCCATGCACTGTAACAGATCAAAAAATTCTTATTTAACCCTTTGAAACCTGCAAATTGGTTTGATTTCTTGCTGCCAGTGGAGATTGGCGCTGTGTCGGAGTTCCCTCCTGCCACTCGCCATGTTGGAGATCCACGCTGTCGTAGATCTGCGCCGCCAGCCAGACTTTAAGCATTAAAAAAGAGAAATGATGAAATGCTCTGAAGGATAGAAAGCTGGATTTGTAAAGGGCGCAATTTCTTCAAATCAAACAGGATGAATTAACAACAGACTGTATATCTGCTTTATGTATAATATTAACATATAAAGATGTTTTAAAAGTATTGCACATTTTTGTAAAATAATAGTAGCATAGCTGTATAGAGCTGTAGAGACCATATATGTTTTTATGAATCCTCCTCATCCTCATCATTTTCATTATAACAAATCTCCAGTTTTTAAGAAACATTAAAGGAACATTAAACATCGGGGGAAATGATTTGTTTTTAACCTATTAGCAGTGTCTGAAGTTCAGATTTGTATGTGTGTTTGTGTATTTTCAGATCACAAATATTATTTCTGTAAAACTGTCACCTCAATTACAATAAAAATACTCAACTGAAATAATCATCTCACTTTATTTCTCTTTATTTGCTTTTTTGAGGGAAAGAAATCGTCGATCAATCATAGAAGTAGTGATCTATAGTGTAAGTATGTTGATTACAAGCATAAATGTTAAATGAGAGTTTAGAAAATATTTAGTGATATCACACACACCTATCACATCACTCTGCTTTACAAAATCAAGCTTTTAAAAATATATACATTAATATGATTTTATACTTTCATTGAATTAACGTTTTTAACCAACATCAGTCCTAATCATAAATATCAAGTATTCACTGATTTTCAGAATTGTAACCCTTTAAATGCCATGTTTTCATGATGCCACTGTATTTTTAAATGAAAAACACACACACACAGACACACACATGAGATTAATGATGTTGAGTCTCCTCCTCCTCAGTATGTGAGTGTAGCTGCTGACAGTCTGGGATATGTCAGTGTGTGAGTGTAGCTGCTGACAGTCTGGGATATGTCAGTGATCAGCAGCTACATTGACTGTGACAGGTCACCTAGTGGAAATAGCATGTATTTCCTCCATATGCCAAATATGGTCAAAATGACCTCATCAGGTGGAAAATAGTCAAAATGACAAATTCAGAGTCAAAAGCCCAGAATGACACCCAGAAATAATACAAGTCCTGTTTTTCTGCTCTGATGGCTGTGGGATCAAAAATGTCAGTTTGAATGGGTTTCAATGGAGCATTTTTGGACCTGAACAGTCTGAATGTAACTATTTAGTTTCCACAGTGTATTTTAGACTTATTGTAGGAGCTGAGCTGCAAATTCACTGATTACACTCAAATACACAATCTGGACTACATTTAGGACACATGCATCAACACACACACAGTTATCACAACAGGAAGAGTGAAAAGCGTGTTAGAATTTTACAGAAATTGAGCATATTTGCTCAGGTTTTAAGGGGTTAAGTGTACATAGTGTATCATCCCTATTCTTCAGTGGATCTTCTAGCTGGCTCATATTATTTACATCTTGCAATAATCCAGTTCATAAACTTTATTCACCAGGGAGCGATGACTACCTCAACCACAGTTAAATACCTGGTAAAAAAAAAAAGGACTTTTAGTTGACGAATTTCGCCTGTATGCTCTAACATACAGCTCATGATAATACCACAATATGCAGATTTGTTATCATACTCTCTGTACTGAGGAACAATATACATATCAGTTTCACACTAGACTAAATATATTTGCCAACCCTTACTGTGTAAGAAACCCTCTCTGTCCACCAAATTGGGTTGAAAAGGCTGCATTCCTCTGCTCTCTTTTACATGGGTTTTTAAGCCTGTTATTATGTATTCACTTTGGGAGGTCTTAGAGTTTCTAACCTCCAAACACAATAAATGCCCTAAAAAATCAAGAGCTTATTAAATCAGCATCTACTTCTACAAAAAATAGTATATTGATGCTCTTGATGCATCAATATACAAAAATGTATGAAAAGCATATAATTCACAGCACACCAGTCACAGAGTGGATACCAGCAAAATTAAAGCTGCAAGAAGCAATGATGCTGGTCAATGCGACACTAGACAACGCACAATAATTATACATTATGTTGCTGCATGTCATGTGTAGACCCCAACACGTAAATTTCATGTAAATCTATTGATTTTTGTCACATAAGGCTGACATCCTGTTGTCAGGTGGCTGAATGACAATGAATTGATTTTGACATGTAGGTGTCTTCAGGTCTGGACTTGTGTCCAGCATATGAAATTTGGGGCCGACTGGATGTTGCAAAGTCAAGTCATAACAGCTCCCTGCATGTTGTATCATCAAAACTAGCTTCCACAGCAATTTGATGTTACAAAGGTCTTGAGATTCTGCTGCAAAGGTTTCACACCTGTGCGGTGCATCGCCTTTTCCTTTGCAACTTAGTGTCACTTCAGTCAGAGGGTTATGCCATCCAAATCTGATATGAATCCGATGAGTTCTGTTGGAGAAGTAAAAAAAATTGCATACATACATGAAAAATGCTCAGAAATCAAAATGTCTGACAGCCAGGTGGGCGGAGCTAATGAAATCCAATATGAAATATGTCCAAAATGATACTTTTTTGTGAACATCAGCTCCACTCTGTCCCAGCTTTCACGCTTTCAGGAGTGGACAGTTTTGGATGTGTGAACCCACTTTTATGAGTTTTCCAAGATTTCAAAATTACCTTTTAAGGTAAAAAGTAACAGGGAGGCGCTATAGAGCCAACACGCCACACTCAGCCAACTGCATCACCAAATCAAATTTTTGAAATTGTGAGCAAAGTTCCATGAGTTTTTGTAAGTCCAAAAGTCCTCCATTCATAGCATGAAAATTAAAGCAAAAAAAACAAGCTTGCTGACTTTCTGTTGGGCAGAAGAAAAAAAATCAAGAAATGTTCACTCTTGAAGATGAGAGCAAAGTTCCACTCGAGTTTCATGGACATCAGAGGAACTTTATCCAAACCCTGGCATGTATTTGGGGATCACTATGACCGCGCCTGAGTCCTATCGCTGCAAAACTTCTGCAATTTTCAGCAGCTCTAATGTCCATGCCATTTTTCTTGCATTTCTGAGCATCCTCAGTTCATCCAAGTTTATCCAAGTTCAATAAAATGCAAAATGCAAAGCAGAAAAAACAATAGGCTCATTGCACTTTCAGTGGCGGGGACCGTCAGACCAATCACATTTCCGTGTTGGTGTGTAGTTCTCCTACATGCTTGGAACATGGAGAAATTTTGGTTCTGTAACCTCACCACCAGATGCCACTAAATACTACATACTAGACCTTTAAATAGAGCATATATTGATTGCAAATTTACTTGATTCTGATTATTACTCAGCTTGTAAGTGTTCATCATCAGTGATCACCTAATCTCTTTTCCACTACTGCAAAAAGATTTTAATTTCACTCCGAAACGCACTGGGAAAGAGAAAAAGAGATGTTTTACTGGATCTAACACAAAGAAAATGATGAGTTTAACGGGTCCATCTTCACCCTGAAGGCTGGGTAGACCGGCTCAGTGAACTTGGTGTTAAAGGTGAGGATGTGGGTCAGTTTATCATTGGAGATTCTGTAGAAGGACAGAGTGCCAGCACACCAGTCCAGGTACACCCCCACTCTGTTTGAGGGTGAAAGGCTGATGGACTCGCTCCTGTTGCTGTGCAGGCCAGAGTAACCCTCACCAGAGCAGCTGAGACTCCAGGACCGATTGTTCATTCCCAGACAGCAGTCGTCACTGTCTCCTCTCCTTTTGATTCCTTTGTAAGTCACAGCTACATACACATGTCCTTCCCACTCCACCTCCCAGTAACAGCGGCCAGTCAGACCGTGGGTGCACAGCAGCTGTTTCCAGTAGTTAAATCTCTCTGGATCATCAGGATACGGCTGCATCTCTTTCGTCACTGTCACCTTCCTGTTGTTGTCAGACAGGATGAGTTTTCTGTTTGCTGTGTTTGGGTCCAGTTTGAGTTTACGGGCGTCTGGTGTCACTGTCACGCAGCATATTAGCGTGGTGATGCAGCTAGCATAACTGTAGACTATGAGGGTTTCACATTTTCTTCATTTGGTTCAGAATGTTGAACTTTTCTATTGGATCAAAACCAAAATTACAGTTCAGTCAGGGCCACTTTCATCAAAAAACATTCCCTTTCTAATAGCAGTAAGATATTTGGTGGTATTCCTCTCTTCTGGGACTCCTCTGCCCTTCCATGTACCGACGTGGAAAGCCTCAGACAGCGAGAGTGCAGCTCCATGACCTTCCATGCACCTACATGGAAAGTCTATGATGAGGCATTTTCACCAGCAGGTTGGTTTAGTTTAGTCTGGTTCGCATTTTTTTGTGTTTCCATTGTGAAAGGTTGTGGATGGTACCTTTAATACCTTTGAAACCCTCAGCAATTTTGGTAACCCCTCTGCTTTAAAAAACTTAATTCACTGGTCTGACTTCGACCTTTTAAGGTGGAATCGAATCTTCTCATGGAGAAGAAAAGTGTTGGTCTGTCGGAGCTTTGTTCGGTGCACTCAGCATAACATAGTAAGGTAAGCTAACGTCTAACGCGGTTGGTTAAAAGGTAAACAACCAATGCTTTGACATGGCAGTCAGAGACAGCGGAGGTATGATCTCGTTATATGAGGTGTAACTGGTGGTGTTTTTCCACATTTTATTTCACAATTGCTCTTGGAAAGAGAATTAGCGCACCATTCAGTACCTCGACTATTAGAAGACACTGACCTCTGGCTCAGCACCCAAAGTTACGCCTATAATTCATGCAAGGCAACATGGGGGCTGGGAATACAATATCCGGATAACTAGTCGGAGATCCTTTCTATGTCAACTGTTCGGATCACCACCTCAGGTAGGATGCAAACAGAGAGAGTGAGGAACTTAAGACACCAAACCCCTTTAAGGATGGAGAGAAGATCTGGTGGTTCACCATCATGAAAGCATCACAGGTCCACAAGTGATCAAGAGAGAAGATCACTCCACTGCCTCCAACACGTCTTCACTCTGAACTCGTCACGCGGAGCCGCTCTGTCAGGACCTTCTACGTCTACCTGTGACGTTTCAGCCTACCAGCCATCCGCCAGTGTACAATAACAATGCTGCTGGTTGTGTCTGAGTGTGTTCTCATCTGATGCCATCCAGCCGTGTGCACTTGGATGAGGAAGATGGCTTTTGGAGTCACGCTCGTACGCCGAAAGCACTGCCGGAGCGGCTCTATTTGACGAGATCGAATCGAGAACAGGTTGGTGCCTCTGCCACTGCAAGTGCAGGGCTGTCTGGGTGAAATGGCCTGCCTTGAATCCAGACTAATGGGGGTCTAGGAGGTCGTTCTCAAGGAGGTTTCCTGACACTTGGTGAGAAATGGCTTGAAATGTCTCAGAGATAAAGAAAAGAGGTGTACAGGTTTCGCTTTTTCGTCTGTTGACCAAAAAAAAAATCAATGTGTGAGATGAGTAGTGTCAGTTCTGTACTACCTGTTTTAATTATTTACAAAACCCCCACACTTACACTTCCCCAGACCAGGTTTCATTGTCTGTGATCCACCATACTTCAGCCTAGTGAAAAAAACAAAGACCATGACAACTTAGATGAATCTAAACAACTTGTATTTCGCTTATTTTGACCTTCTGACTCAAACAAACTCAGCCTACACCCTGTCTGTCCATACCTCAGAGTTTCAAGTCTACAGATTGGATCCATCAGTCCATCGGAAAGCAACTTCACTCCTGAGTCTCCTGGATTATTGTAGCTCAGGTCCAGCTCTTTCAGGTGGTGGGGGTTGGATCTCAGGGCGGAGGCGAGAGAAGCACAGCCTTTCTTTGTGATCAGACAGCCTGACAGCCTAAACACACACAGATTGTTTTTTTCTTTAACTACAGTATTTCACTTCTTTCTGCTTTTTATGGGAACGGCTTTTGCAATAATTTTGTGAAAAATAAGGCTTGTCATGACTACTATTTTTAGGGTAAATCTTTCAATATCCAAGCCCATAAAGTTCCCATAAATGAGAAGAGAAAGTAATTGTTTGGAAATATACATATAACATTTTAACCCATGTTCGCCGTGAATACCAGAGTCATCTATCGAATAAACCGATGAATCCTGACCTGAGAACCTCCAGTCTACAATGTGGATTTCCAAGTCCAGCACAGAGTAGCGTCACTCCTGAGTCCCGCAGGTCATTGTTACTCAGGTCCAGGTGTCTCAGACTGGAGGACTGGGAGCTGAGAACTGAGGACAGAGCTTCACAGCTTCTCTCTGACAGATTGCAGCAACTCAGCCTAAAAAAATATTAAAAATAAAATAAGAAATTAAAATTAATTTTACCGGTCTTAATACATTTAATTTATATAGTTAGTTTTTAACATACAGAGCTTTGTTGGAGGCTTTAACCACTGGCAGCAGCCTCAGAAGAGCCTCCTCTGAAGGTGAGTACTTGTTGACGTCAAACATGTCCAGCTCTTCTTCTACAGACAGCAAAATGAAGCATATAGCTGACCACTGAACAGGAGACAGTTCACACATGGACAAACATCCTGAATTCAGGGACTGTTGGATCTCCGCTAGACAACAACAATTCAGTTCATTCAGACAGTGGAGCAGATTGATGCTCCTGTCTGCAGACAGGTTCTCATTGATCTTCTTCTTAATGTACTCGGCTGTTTCTTGTTTGGCCTGTGAGCTGCTTGTGTTTGTCAGCAGACCTTGTAGGTGTTTCTGATTGGTCTCCAGTGACAGACCCAGGAGGAAGCGGAGGAACAGATCCAGGTGTCCATTTGGACTCTGTAAGGCCTTGTCCACAGCACTCTGGTAGAGGAGCTCAGGTCTGATTTTTAACCATAGAGACCACCGGGAAGTTGATTTTTTTTCTGATAGCAGATTGACTCCAGAGTTAAAGAACATCAGATGGACATGAAGAGCAGCCAGAAACTCCTGAACACTCAGATGGACGAAGCAGAAGACCTTGTCCTGGTACAGTCCTCTCTCCTCTTTAAAGACCTGTGTGAACACTCCTGAGTACACTGAGGCTGCTCTGATATCGATGCCACACTCTGTCAGGTCGGACTCGTAGAAGATCAGGTTTCCTTTCTGCAGCTGCTCAAAAGCCAGTTTTCCCAGAGACTCCATCATCTTCCTGCTCTCTGGACTCCAGTGTGGATCTGTCTCAGCTCCTCCGTCATACTTGACGTTCTTCAGTTTGGTCTGAACCACCAGGAAGTGGATGTACATCTCAGTCAGGGTCTCGGGCAGCTGTCCTCCCTCTCTGGTC
>NW_024616755.1:0-12749 GCF_008729295.1 Plectropomus leopardus
AGTTACAAGGTGCAGCTCATGTCTTTTTTAACTTAAAAATAACTGTCGGTGACTCCATTTAAGACAAACAGATATAATAAGGTATACCTCCTCTTAGAGTATTACCTTTCAATTTAATTCCTATCCTCTTTTTCAACCGTTAATACTCAGACATGGACTGATGAAAGACAACACAACAATTACATTTTAAAAGCAATAAGACAAAATTTAGTCAGTTATTAGTCTGCATATAAAACCAATATTTCTTTGAGCCACTTACAATTTAATGCAAATAAAAGTAACACACAATAAACACAAAGATAGTAATTTTAAAATCTGCCTTTGGTAGTCAACTGTTACCTGTCTCATATTATGCACAATCTTTTCGTGACAGCCCATCCACAGATGGAGACATAAATTACATTTCATTTCTATGTATGTAATAGTTTAGAAATAGAAACAGAAAATGTATTGTGATGTGACTGAAAGCCGGGACTGACTGAATGAGCCTGAGCTGACTGACTGAACTGGTAGCAGGTGTGCCTGATTGCAGGCGGGAGAGACTCTGTGCAAAGAGACAAAGGAGGGGGTACTTTAAGAGCTATTAACTTTAATGACAGCCACTAGGTGCCTACTTCTTATCATGGTGTGGTCGTGTGTGCAGTGCAGTGCATTACAAACAAAATTAATTTGCTAGAGCCTTGTAGGTGTCCTCACAGTCAGTGCTTAATTCTGAGCAGTAGCCTTTTTGCCCTGTTTTATGAATTGTGTCCTCTATATAAATTGTTCATTTCTCTACGAAGCTACTCTCTGTGGTTATTTGATGGCTCAGACTTGGTGGCATTTAACTTATACTCCAGTTGCCTAAGCGCACAATTATTACAGTATGTTGGCTGATTCCGAAAGGTCATTTTAAAGCCATTGTCAGCTCATACTAATGAGGTACCGTTATTATCAGCAAGTTGGCTGATTCCTATAATTCATTTTGAAGCCAATATTGGCCGATATCAATAATGTGCATGTATATTATTGTGCATCTCTATTTATTAGTACTAACGAATCCAAGGAGGAGTAGAAAAGGGGGAAAGGAGCGCGCCAAAGAAACATGGATGTATTATAGTGAAACCAGCAGCAACAGTCTAGAGTCACACTCCAGCAGGAAGGAAGCAGCTCCCAAGAGTGGTCCAGAGGAGCCTTCCTGACCCTCTCTCTCTCACAGTTACACGTCTGTCTCCTGACTGAAATAAATCAGCGAAGCAACAAGTCCACATGCTATTTCATGGCAAGCTTACAAAAGCTTGTCTTAGCCCAATGCTACAAATGCAAAGCAAACAAGATAAAAACTGGGAAAATGGCTAACTGCTACTCGCAGTTAGCAACACATTTGATTTTTACACTTGGAACAGTTAGTTACAGTGCAGAAAACAATATATTATAATAATATGAATTATAAAAATAATACATTTTATGTATCAGCACCTTTCCCAACACATAAGGTCACCTCACATTCAATTCAAACATTCAAGCTCAGACTTTATCACGACAGATTCGTGCAGAGTCCTCACTACTGCAGACACTGCACCGCCTGTTGATCTCCCGCTCCATCCTTCCCTCACTCGTTAACTAGACCCTGAGGTACTTAAACTCCTCCACTTGGGGCAGGATCTCTTCTCCCATCTGGAGAGGGCACTCCAGCCTTTTCCGGCTGAGAACCATGGCCTTGGATTTGGAGGTGCTGATTCTCATCCCGGCTGCTTCACACTCAGCTCCGAACTGATCCAGTGAAAGCTGGAGGTCAGGGCCTGATGAAGTTGACAGGACCACATCATCTGCGAAGAGCAGAGACCCAATCCTGAGGTCACCAAACCGGACCCCTTCAAAGTCCTGGCTGCGCCTAGAAATTCTGCCCATAAAAGTTATGAACAGAATTGGTGACAAAGGGCAGCCCTGGTGGAATCAAACCCTCACTGGAAACGAGTCCGACTTACTGCTGGTAATGCGGACCAAGCTACGGCACCGGTCATACAGGAAAACGGAAGGCCCGTACCAGGGGGTCTGATACCCCATACTCCCAGAGAACCCTCCACGGGACTCCTTGAGGGACGGGTCGAATGCCTTCTCCATGTCCACAAAGCACATGTGGACTGGTTGGGCAAACTCCCATGCACCCTCAAGGATCCTGCCAAGGGTCCAGAGCTGGTCCACAGTTCCATGACCAGGATGACAACCGCATTGCTCCTCTTGAATCCGAGGTTTGACTATCTGACGGACCCTCTTCTCCAGTACCCCTGAATAGACATTACCATGGAGGCTGAAGAGTGTGATCCCCTATAGTGGGAACACACCCTCTGGTCCCCCTTCTAAAAAAGAGGGACCACCACCCCGGTCTGCCAGTTCAGAAGCCCTACAACATCCAGGGCCTTAAGGAACTCTGGGCAGATCTCATCCACCCCCGGGGCCCTGCCAGCGAGGAGCTTTTTGACCACCTTGGCATCCTCAGCCCAAGAGATGGGAGCAGGGGCGGGGCTTCGGGGGGGCTGGGAGGGCAGCACGCCCCCGGCATAGGAGGTCGGACTTGATCGTGCCGGGCCTCTGCCACGGGTCAGGGAAATTGAAGAACGCGGGCCCTTTTATAACTTATGCCCAGAAGAGCCCATAGCATAGACACAGTCTACTTAATATTACCCAGCATGCACAATTATACAGGGGTTATATAGGTTGTGCCAGTCAGGATTGAGTCATGGTTGCTAAAAACTTTACAAGACCGACTGACTTTAGTGATGTAGTAGGTGTAAAATATTAAATAAAATGTTGTGCTGTATGACTGGCTTTATTTTCACTCACATTTAACTTTATCACGCAAATTTACAAGTGGATCGCCGATATTGTCTCCAAGTGTATTTTGGGTAAAACTTGTCACCAACCGTCCACCAACGTCATCATCAGTCACTTGTCAACAGATTGCAAACTAGCTGGAGTATTTTTACAGACAAAGCTAAAATGAGCGGCACTTCATATAAACATAAAAGTGGAGCGGCAAAGCGAAAAGAAAAGGAAAGAAGAGAGCAAGGAAAAGCTAAGTTACAAAAACTGGACACATATTTTGCTCGTCGTCCTAAAGATGAACCCGACTTTTTTGTTGGCAGCGATTCAGGCCCGCCAAAACTGCCAGCACAGCCAGGGAGCCAGGTTAATTACAGGTAGCAATTCTAACAATCACTGTACACAATCTGTGAGTTAGTTGTAAACTGTTGGTGGTTGTAAATTGTAGTAGCACAGCCGCCTCGCTTATATCCCCTTCTTTCTCTCTCAGCGGTATTGCAGTGATGTCAGGGACTCAGCAATTGCTAGCTGCTCCAGGGTAGAGCCAGACCTGGTGCCTGACCAGCAGCCCCCCTCCTCACCCACGCTGGACACTGGAAATGAAAGCAGCAGCAGGTCTCCTCCCCCTACAGGTGACACGCAGACTGCGGATGATGAAAACCCTCCTCTGGAATGTTTTCTGACTGATCGGGCCAATTTTGCTGAAAACATCCAGGATGCCAACATTAAAAGATATATCCTTAAGATGGGCCCATGCAGACCCAAAGGTCCATTTCTCACTGATAATGACAATCGGTGTTTTTCGGAAAGTTATTACACCTCTACCACTAAAGTTGGGATGAAACTTCCCCGCAGCTGGATGTGCTATTCCCCCAAATTAGACTGCTGTTACTGTGAGCCTTGCTGGCTTTTTGCCAACCGAAATGCCCCGTATTACAACAATGCATGGGTAAACGGAATAAGAGACTGGAAACATCTTTCTGCCAAAGTTGAGAAGCATGAATCCACGCAAATACATCTTGGTGCATGCATAGTTTACGAACAGTGGAAACTCAACAGCACAATAGACGCTGAAATGGAAACGAATGTGCGTAATGCAGCCTTGTTTTGGAGACAGGTCCTAGAGCGCATTGTAAATGTCACCCTTACTCTGGCTTCATGCAACCTGGCATTCAGGGGGCACAGGGAAGTTCTAGGTCAGGGAAATGCTGGCTGTGTAGAGAACCTGTCCAACTTTTTTGGTCACAGTGTCAAACGATGGGCGCTCCTCAGTGAGTTAATGACGCCAGAGAGCAGAACTGTCACATTAAAACATTTCTGTCCCACTTGCTGGTCATCTAGACATGATGCACTTTTTTTGCGTTAAGGCACAGATATGGAGATATTATAAACGCCCTCATCAAAATATCCCTGATCAGTGACAAAAAAGAGGAGCATAGTGAAGCAAGTGTGCTCAAGAATGCCATAAGCAAATTTTCTTTCATATTTTTGGTCAACATGCAAACCAAGATTCTTGAGTGTATAAACGCTGCCTCACAGTTACTGCAAGCTAAGGACGCGGATATTCTGAAAGCATCTACTCTTCTGCAAAACGCCATCAGTGTTTTGATGGAGTTTAGAGAGCAATTTGATGACGCTAAGTCTGCCACTCTTGCTCTTGCTACAAAATGGGGAAGTCAAACACAGTTTGAAGCAACCAGGGCCAGAAAAGTTAAGCGTCACTTTGATGAACTTTCTGAAGACAGCCGCCTCACTGACGCAGAGAGCAACTTTCGGGTGAACGTTTTCAATGCCTGTCTTGATATTATCATCCAGCAACTGTCCCAAAGATTTACCAGCTTAAATAGAACTGTGAATGTGTTTGAGGCAATTCACCCCAACACACTGCTGCAAGCAGGAGATGAGGAGTTACACCAAGCTGCCCGGCGGCTTTGTGAGCACTACAGTCGGGACATGGCCCCCAGCTTCCCTGGCCAGCTGCTTTGTTTTAGAACCTGTGACAGGGACCAGATATCAAAGCAAAAGTCTGTTGCGGATTTGGCAAAAATGCTCATTGTCAACCACCCAGCAGTAACTTCTGCATTCAGTGAGGTTTGCAACACCCTCCTTTTATTTTTGACTCTTCCCGTCACCGTTGCAACCTCTGAGCGCTCATTCTCCAAGTTGAAACTCATTAAAAACCACTTGAGGAGCACAGTGGGACAGGAGAGACTGAGTGGACTTGCCATGTTGTCCATAGAGAATGAGAGAGCAAAGAAAATGGACATACAGAGCATTGTGGACGAGTTCGCGGAGCGCAAGGCTTGTCATATGCCCTTCAAATAGTGGTGAGTAGGCCTATAGCACTTTATACTGACATTGTGTTTGTGAACATGCACACAAACCGCTGTACCAGTTTTACTAACCTTTACAGCTGCTGATACAGGCTATGAGTTGAAATAGTTCAAGTGGGTGTCAAAATGATGTGGTCGCTATCTGTGGTGCTGCTGCTTTGAATTGGTGTTGTTTTATTATTAGTGACCATGTAGCAAATGGTTTTGATGTTCTCTTGGTTTGTTATACTTCATGTCGGTTTGATGGACTTCAAAATGACATAGTCGCTCTCTGTGGTGCTGAAGCTTGTAAGTCCCGCTGTTGCGGGCATGTGTATATTGTAAAATGATGTTATCATGAGCTTTATTATAAGGGCCCGGTCATTTGCCCCGCCCCCGGCCCGGCTCTGATTGGTTCCGCTAGTGGATGGGAGCGCCCACTCCCGAGTCCCTCGGCCCTGCTTCCTCACCGGAATGCGTGGCGGTGGGATTGAGGAGGTCTTCGAAGTATTCCTTCCACCAATCCACAACGTCCCAAGTTGAGGTCAGCAGGGCACTGTCCCCACCATACACAGTGTGCTGAGCACTGCTTCCCCCTCCTGAGACGCTGGATAGTAGTCCAGAACCTTTTCAAAGTCATTAGGAATTCGTTCTCCATGGCCTCACCAAACTCCTCCAACGCCCGGGTTTTCACCTCGGCGACCGCCATAGCTGCGCTCCGCTTGACCTGCTGGTACCTGTCTGATCCACAGGCCAAGAAGGGCCAACAGGACTCCTTCTTCAGCTAGACAGCATCCCTCATCACCGGTGTCCACCAGCGGGTTCGACAGGCACTGACCACCTTATGGCCACAGCAAGTCATTTAAGAAATCCTTATTGGGTTTAGGTGATCACAGATCATGGCAGATCTTCAGTTTTAGTGTTATTGGACCTCAGTGCTGCATTCGACACAGTCGACCATGATATATTACTTGATCGACTAGAAAATTGGGTGGGACTATCTGGCACAGTTCTTGATTTGTGTGCATCCTACTTAAAGGGCAGGGATTATTTTGTGTCAATAGGTAACTTTAGATCTGAGCAGACCAAAATTACATGTGGAGTCCCCCAAGGCTCCATCCTGGGGCCTCTTCTGTTCAACATCTACATGCTTCCACTTGTTCAGATCATAGAAAAAAACAAAATAGATTACCATAACTATGCTGATGACACCCAGCTCTACATTTCAATGTCCCCAGGTGACCATAGCCCCATACAAGCACTGGGTAAATGCATGGAGCAAATATCTGAATGGATGTGCCATAATTTTCTTCAGTTAAACAGAGGAAAAACTGAGGTAGTTGTTTTTGGACCCAAGGAGGAACGTCTTAAAATCAGCATGCAGTTCCAGTCACTTCAGTTAAAAACCTCAGACCAGGCCAGGAATCTGGGTGTTGTCATGGATTCAGACCTGAATTTTAAAAAACACATACAAACAATTACAAAGCCAGCTTACTATCACCTCGAGAATATTTCTAGGATTAAAGGCCTGATGTCACAGCAGGACCTTGAAAAACTTGTCCATGCATTTATCTTTAGTCGAGTTGACTACTGTAACAGTATCTCCTCTGGTCTGCCTAAAAAGTCAATCAGACAATTGCAGCTGATCCAGAACACTGCTCCTCGAGTCCTTACTAAGACCAAGAGAGCGGACCACATCACTCCAGTTCTGAGGTCTCTACACTGGCTCCCTGTCTCTCAGAGAATAGACTTTAAAATTCTCTTGCTAGCATATAAAGCACTGAATGGTTTAGGCCCAAAATACATCAAAGACCTTCTAGTCCAGTATGAACCATCAAGACCACTCAGGTCATCTGGTGCAGGTCTGCTCTGTGTTAAAAAAAAGTCAGAACTAAACATGGAGAATCAGCATTCAGTTTCTATGCTCCGTATATCTGGAACAAACTACCAGAAAATATCAGGTCTGCTGAGAGTCTGAGTTCTTTTAAGTCAAGGTTAAAGACTCACCTGTTCACTGCTGCCTTTGACTAAAAGGCTTTTTACTTTTTAAATTTTATATTTTACTTTGAAACTCTGCACTGCAACTCTTATTTCAATATATGTGTTTTTATATTTTTGGGTTTTATCTGTTGTTTTCCCACTTGCTTTTTTTTAATCACCTTTTACATGCTCTTTTAAAATGTTTTAAATATGTTTCCTTTCCCCCTGTTGTTGTATTTCAATGTTCTGTGTGAAGCACCTTGAATTGCCTTGTTGCTGAAATGTGCTATACAAATAAACTTGCCTTGCCTTGCCTTGCCTTGCCTTGCCTTAGGTGAGTGATAAAATGTGGCAACAATAGTGGGAGTGGGTCCAGACAGTAGGGATGTAACCATTTCAAAGAAAGAATAAGCAGGTGACATCGACAAGACTTTCCACCCCTCACGGTGAATTATCGCGAGAGCTCCCCCTCTGCTGGATCCACGGTGTTGACAGGTGTAAACAAACCTCAGTGGACTTGCTTTATTGAGGGGGATAAAGTCATTAGGCTGTTGTAATGTCTCTGTCAGACATAAAAAGTCAAACTTACGGTCAATGAGCAGATCCCTGACAAGAAGACCTTTGCTTGTCAGAGAGCGGATGTTAAAAAGCCCGAAGTTGACAATGGTAGTGTTGAGTTTGACGGCAGTGTTAACTAAACGAGCTAGCCAGGCTAACACACTGTGGTCATCGTGCCAGTGGCTGGTTTTTCTCGAAGGATGACGAGAAGTGGACCAGGATGACTGGTGTGTATTTACTTCTTGTAGCTTGTAAAAGTCCAAACGATAGGATAACTGGTCATTAGCAACTAAGTAATGAAAATTTCTCTCATGCAAGCTCCAAACTCTACTTGATGATGTTAGCTAGCTTCTGCGTCTTCTTTTCCATGGCCACATGGCCAAAGACTGCTAAGCCCCGCCCCTCTGCCTGAGAATGGAATTGGATTGGCTGTTAACTCTGTGATGTTTCAATTAAGAGTGAAGAAACACAAAGATTGACATATTACGTTGCTAATCATGTTACGTTAAGCTGTGCTGGCTCATGCTGTACACATCAAACTACAATCTTATTCACTCACTTTTGCATGAACTTGAAGAATATTACGGAGGATATTTTTGGTCATAATTGAAATCAAAAGTCCAAATAGAAAATTAAAATAAATAGAATTTAAAAGATAATTATTCACTACGCTACTTTGTGCTTCCCACTGCCATCCTAATTTAATTTTTACAATTTAAGATTTCTGTTTGAGCCTTTCCATTTAAGCTGTTGCATTTTAATTTTCACTTTTTTATTGTCACTTAACATTTTCAAATGATCATTTCACAATTTAAATTTGCTCATTTGATTCACTGTTTTTTTTTTTGTTTGTTTGTTTTTTAAAGTTATATTATGGCCTCATTAGTCCTAGCAGTGTAGTAGTAAAGAGTTTGTTGATGTCAACTCTCAGTTTCCAGTTAATTCATGCAATTCAACTGTTTAGGGACCCCAGTATGCAAGTCCTGTATATCTGTAATCTATCTGTTTCAAACTTGTTGATTATATTTATATCTTCTTCAAAACAAAATTAAGAAAACATTGTTGGCAAAAACCTATTTGCAAACTGTAACATCTGACAAGTCTATTTTTCTTGAAATAATATAGGAAATTGATTGCTTCAAAAAAAAGAGTAAAGAAAATGGTCACTATAAATCTTACACTATGTTTACTCTCTATCTAGTCGCTGGGTTTATTTGAAATTTAGCTGTTTGTGTATTTACTGTACTTGCTAAAACTTAGAAAGATTGGTTTAAGTAACTTGTCATTTTTAAGTTGAAACGGCTTGACAAAATTACGCAAATAACTAAATTTTAAGTCAACTCAACAATTACAGATTACTTGGTATTTTTAAATTGCAAAAAAACACAAAATTAAGTAAATACATCTAAATTTTGAATAAATGTAACACTTAGATACAAAGTAAACATAAATGAAGAATGGTAGTTATATTTAATTTCCTTTCTCAAGGCAAAATTGAAAGATTTTAAGTTATATCAATGCAGATTTTACAGTGTGATGATCAAGATAAGACAGACTAACTTAGTGAAGTTGCTCACACTTGAAAAGAACAAGGTAATTTTACTTAATTTTTAAGTTGCAAAAACTTCACACAAAATAAAGGAAATACAGCTAAATTTGGAATAAAATTAGCAGTTAGATAGATCAAAATAAATTAAAAGTTGGTATTTATAGCCTATCTACTTTCCTTTTTCAAGGCAACATTGCAAAATGTGCAAAATTGTTTCAGCGCTCAATTATTTGCAGCGCTCCTGATGCTTGTAGTTTCACATCTGCACTCAACTGAACTCTTGGATGACGATTTAAGGGCATCATAGAGGTGGTCAAGGAGAAATGTGGTTGCCTGTCAAGTTATATAGGTGAGCGAGAGTCAGGGTGCAGAGGCAGTCAGACGCACACCGCCTATGCCAGAGAAACATCAAATTAAAATAACACCATCGAAATGCAAACAGCAGCTGAAATCACGCACAATCACACCGAACAGTGCGACTGGTTAGGCGAGGAGAACAGAACTGAGCCGCGCGTAACTGAGCAACCGGACTCTGGCGCCTGTCTCTTTCTATCCATACTGCCCTATGAGGAGGCGGTTCCTGCGCTGATGTGGATGTTTGTGCTGCTGACTCTCTTCTCACTTCTGGTGAACGGGTTCACCCTGTTCGGGCTCGGACGTTCCGACGACCTCTCTCTGCAGCCACACGTTGCTTTCTTCAAGAATCTGATTTTAAGTGACCTGCTACAGACCGTCACATTCGCCCCGCCGGTCATCTACTCACTGGTCCAACGCCGGACTATGTCTTTCAGCGCCTGGTGTTGCGTCCAGTACTTTTTAGGGACCGTCAGCATTTTCTCCAGCCTTGTCACCATCACGTGGATGGCGCTGGAGCGCTACTTCTTCGTGTGCCACGCCATCCGCTACTTGGTCATCCTCACTGAGGTGCGCCGGCGGCTAATCCTGAGCCTCATTTGGGTCTTCTCCATCTGCATCGGCATCGTCAACGTGGTGTTGCTGTTCACAGGGAGAGGACCTCAGGCTGAACGGGTCACCAATGGGCTACTGTGCGAGCCGGACACGGTAGAGCAGCACATGGGTTTCCCCCGTGCCGTTGCCATTTTTCGCAAAAGCATCGGCTCCTTCACTCTGCTGCTGTGCCTGCTGGTTTACGCCTTCTCCTACCTGAGGATGTACCAGGACGCTTGCAACGCGGTGGCCCCGTTCAACGAGGTGAACACCGCTGCTCGCAAGACTGTGTTGTTCTACTGCGGCATGTTGATCCTGCAGCTGCTGCCGGTGCTGGTCAAAGTCACCTCGGACGCTCTGTGGGAAGTGGAGGGCACTGCGGCTATGATGGCACCGTCCTCTCCTTCTCAGGGCGCACGAAAGGCAGTCGTGCTCCACATGTCCTTGCTGGTAATGCTTTTTGTGCCTCCGTGCATCAACCCGCTGGTGTACGGGACGAGGAACGCGGAGATGAGGCGGGTGCTGCTTAGCCTGTTCCGGTGTTGGCCGGAGATAAGGAGCGCGCATGTTCGCGAAATGGAGGTATTAAGAGTTGGAGATGTTGTTCCTCAAAACCACCGCGCTCACGTTGAGCCCAATGGGCAGTGTGAAGTTTTGCAGTGATGCAAGTAGGCTGTATCAAACGCATTTTATGGCACTGAGAACCTGAGAAAAAAACACAATGACCAACTTTGCAAAAAATACCACGCAAACTGAAAAAAAGGTGACATGGAAATAATAAAAAAAATGAAGTCCAGAAAACTATATTTACAATTCTCTCAAATAATTTTAATAAGAAAGTAAAATAATTTTTGGCGCGTTATTAAGATTATTTTCTTGTGTTTTGTTTTTTCTTTACTTTATTTTCTTCAGTTTAAAGAGTTAAGGAATGTGAATTCACTGTTACTTCATTTTGATATGCGACCAAATTTACTGACTCCTCTTACACAAATATGTGGTTAATTTTGATACTGGCCTTACCGGGCTACAATACAGAACAATGAGGGTGACTTATTGTTTTGTATTCTATATTAATCAGGGGAAAGGTGAACCCAGTTAATAAGTTAACAAGTCAGGTAATTAAAGGTGACCAATGAAAAAACTCCTGTTTCATTCCCCAAATCTGTCAAGAATACCATTGGGTTTATTCTCATAGAAATATGGAGGAGTGTTTTTTCAGTTTGAGCAAAAGCATGACATAAATGTGTTTGTAAGAGGAATCCAGCAAATTTGTTGGCATTTGAATTAATCTATGAAGTAACAGTGAATTGACATTCCTTAACTGCTGATTTAAGTGTAAGCTAATCACATGTAAATCACAGTAAAAAAAGTTTTGTTTCAACGAAAAAGAAAAAAAGGCTGCAGTGGTGAATAATTCTGCAAGAAAAAATACAGTGAGGAACAACTTTACAGAACAACCTGCAAATTTTACAATTTAAACTGTTGTAATAACAACATTCTTTAAATGTTGTAATTTAAAACTGTAAAATTTACACTGTCCATTTGGAAGACAAAAAATAAATAAATAAATAAATCTGCAATGCCATCACCAGTCACATTATGTGTAAAAACTTTCAAATTAAATTAATAATTAAAAATCTGGCAGGTAAAATAACATTTTTTGTCAATGTCAAATATTTATGCCAAAAACATTTTGTTAGATATTTTTTATAGTTAACATCAATAGGAAAGTTCAAGTTTTAAGGAACATCAAGTTTAACACTCAGATGAAACACTCAGATAAAAATCCAATGTAAAACTGACCATTTGTGGGCTTCAAATTTATCTGTTAAGCAAATATGAATTTGTAAAATGTAATACGCTTTCTTTCTTTAAAAAAAACTACAGATAAAATAAATCATTTTTGAGTATATATTTTTAGTTTAGAAATTTAACATTTTTTTTTTAAAAATTCAGTGCTTTACAAAATACTGCTGTAAAATTTTTCTATCTACAGTTTCATGATGTCATGATTTTATAGCACTTTGCTGCTAGACATTTTTTTACAGTGTAGTCATAGTGAGGTGATCATTTGTAAATGTTGGGCAGCAGGAATTCATGATAAATCCTGCAATAATTCATGTGTGAATTCATCATGAGTCATGCAATAGATCATCATATCACCAAAAGGTGATATGGTATCACCAAAAGTTACTTGTAAAATTTTCATAAAAGTTGGACATCTGTCCTTCATCATCCGCCCACCTACAATCAGGGAATCTGTCGCAGAGAAAGCCATTTCAGTGATTACGTGTGTTTACTGCAATAGCTGTAATCGATGCTGTGAAATGCCTTGAGACATTTTGTGTATTCTGTAATTGTATTAGCCTGTTTTTATGCTTTAGTGCAGCAATGCTGTTTTTGTGGTTTAGTTTAGTTTGTTTTGTTTTGTTTTTTGCATTCATATTTATTTGTGAATTTATGTATGTATGTAACACATTGATGTAAAGTTGTGGAAGACCAAAATAACTTACTAATAATAACTTATACTTAATTATGTATTATCTTCACATTTGTGTCTATATGTTTTCTTCAAATGATGATGTAAGTCAAAGTATTTT
>NW_024616756.1:0-3067 GCF_008729295.1 Plectropomus leopardus
AAAAAAATTTACTTATGTGATAAAACATGAGCCTGCGAGTTTGGGAGGCATGTTTTCTGTAAATATCACCAAAAGGACACAGAGTCTATCACAGCCAGAAAATGTTAAAACAGAAATATTAAGCAAGACTGAGAAAGAAATTCACTTTCCAAACTTCCACAGTCATTGTCCTCAGTTCCCAAACACTTTCTGCTAAAAGAAAAGTGGAAACGTCCAACTTTTATATAACGTGTTGCAGACATCAGATTCAGACTAAAACCAATAAAGTTTATCAGTTTGAACCTCAGACATCCTGTTTGTCGAGTGTTCAGCTGAATATCTGAGAATCCTAAGACGGATTCACAAATCATTAAACTCTGTCTTTTTTATGTTTCACACAGCAGCACAGCTTTTTTTATTTATTTAATCTGTAAAATAACTAAAGAAGTCGCTGGTTTTGTGTTTGCATGTTCAGGTGTGGGACGCCAACAACCGCGCCAACGAGGCGAAGGTGAACGCTCTACAGGTGCTCATCAAATCCAACCAGAGCAAAGAGCGAGTGGAGCAGAGCAACCAGCAACTACGCAACCTCATCAAGGAGATCCGAGAGCTGCTCACCAGTCAGTGACGCACAAACACAAACCTTAACTCAGGGTCCTCGCTCCCCGAAAAACAACCATCACAAACCTTAACTCAGGGTCCTCGCTCCCCGAAAAACAACCA
The DNA here is from genome assembly GCF_008729295.1 of Plectropomus leopardus. Classification (NCBI taxonomy): domain Eukaryota; kingdom Metazoa; phylum Chordata; class Actinopteri; order Perciformes; family Serranidae; genus Plectropomus; species Plectropomus leopardus. The sequence continues at coordinate 703 of NW_024616756.1, forward strand.
TCACAAACCTTAACTCAGGGTCCTCGCTCCCCGAAAAACAACCATCACAAACCTTAACTCAGGGTCATCGCTCCCCGGAAAACAACCATCACAAACCTTAACTCAGGGTCATCGCTCCCCGAAAAGCAACGAACACAAACCTTTTATTTGTATGATTCATCTGTAAATGTTTGTTTGAATTTTGGAGCAGCTGCACAGAAATGGCTCCGGGCAAATCCTCTACAGACTGAATGGAAAACGTCAATTTAAATCAATTTTATGAATTTTAGGGCGTTCTAAGAGTTTTACAACATTTTTAATATTTAAAGACATTTCTAGGATTTAAGGATGTTTTTAGGATTTTTGGACAGTTCTGGGATTATAGGACATTTCTAGAATTTCAGGGAAATTTTTAGGAATTTCGGGTGTTTGTAGGATTTTATAACATTTCTCAAAATTAAGGACATTTCTAGGATTTTAGGACATTTTTAGGAGTTTAGCGCATTTTCTAATATTATAAAATCTTTGTAGGATTTTAGGACATTTCTAGGATTTTGGGACACTTAGCAATTTAAGGGTACTTCTCAGATTATTGGATCTTTCTAGAGATGTAGCACATTTTTTAGGACGTTTCTAGGAGGCCAGATTGGGCCCGCGGACCATGAGTTATGAATATCACTGGTCTGAAATGAAAGAGTTAAACTCTGACTGATAGTTGATGTAGAGATGATGTAAAAAAAAAGCTCCTCTGTGTTTGTGACGCTGCAGATGAGAAGGCGGATATTTCAGTCATCGAGAAGGTGGCCAACGAGGTTCTGGCTCTGGAGATGCCGACGTCGACGGAGAAGCTGCAGGAGCTGACGGAGGAGATCCGGGAGAAGGTGGGCGCTCTGACCAGCGTGGAGACGATCCTCAGTCAGAGCGCTCAGGACGTCCAGGCCGCAGAGACGCTGCTGCAGGAGGCCAAGGCCGCCAGGTAACACGCACACCGCCGTCCTTAGAGATCCAGAAGTCTGAGCTGCAAAAATATGTTTTTAATATTCAGAAGAATGTGCCCGTCAAAGTGGAAGTAGACCAGCGTTTTAATTGTACCTTATTTTGAAGTAAGTGTGTCAGTTTAAAGGCTGCAGAATAATGAAGCCGTCGGGGTCGAGCCGCACTTTCTCTCTGCAGCTCTGTCAAAATGCTTTTGTGATTTTCTTCGTCTTTTGGCTTTTTTGTTTTCTTTTGTCTTTGATTTTTTTTTTATTTGATTTTTTTAGGATTTTAAAAAGGACATTTTGTCAGTAAACATTTTTAATTTCTCATAACTATTTTGATAAACACATATTATTTTTTCATTATTTTTTATTTACTATGTTTTCTTTTTAAAAATGTTTAGAGTTTTTTTGGTGTTTGTGTTGTTACTTCAGTAAAGTAACTCAATACTTTTTCCAGCACTAGTGGTGTAGAAGTTTAAAGTAGCATAAAATTGAAATACTCAAGTTGAGTACAAGTACTTAAGTATTTGAGTACTTAATTATATGTGGATAAAATGATGTTACTGTGAATAAAATGAAGTTCATTGACTTTGTGTCCGTCAGCGAGGCGGCGTCTAACGTGAAGGAGACGGCAGACGTGGTGCGGGCGGCTCTGGATGAGACTGAGCGCGCTCAGAGTATCGCCATGGACGCCATCCAGCTGGCCCAGAACAACATGAAGGGAACACTGGACCTGCTGGTGTCTGTGAGTTTGACCCCTCTGATGTCAAAATGATCGAAAGGAAAGGAAAGAATTTTAACAATAATAATAATAATAATAAAGGTAATTTCAATTTAATATCAATAACTGCAAAATAAAACATGAACCTGAGTGACTGGATGCTTCTCTGCAGACGTGCAGGATGTTGCTCACCCTCATTTTTAAAAAATCATTATTATTATTACACTTACAGCAGTTACACTTCAGTCTGTGTGTGTGTGTGCGTGCGTGTGTGTGTGTGTTTCAGGTGGAGTCGGAGACGGCGATGTCGGAGCTGAAGCTCGGTAACACGACGGGTCGCCTGGTCCAGCTGGAGCGGGAGGTCGGCCTGCTGAGACAGAACGAGCTGGAGGTGAAGCGTCTGGCTGAGACGGCTGACTGGATCACCGACCAGGCCAGAGTGAACGCAGAGGAGGCCCAGCAGGTCTCACACACACACACACACACACACACACTTTAAAACAACAAACAATAACAAGAAATGAGAAAAAAACTAAACTGAAATTTTACAGAAAAACACAACTAAAGTTAAATGACAGCAAATGAAATAATAATGAGGTGAAGAGGACGCTTTCATCAGCTGCCATCAATGATTACTCTGTGTGTGTGTGTGTGTGTGTGTGTGTGTGTGTGTGTGTGTGTGTGT
>NW_024616757.1:0-2978 GCF_008729295.1 Plectropomus leopardus
TCTAAAATTTCATTCTATATTTCTATATATTATATATTTTCATTCTGTATTCTCGAGTTTCATCACATATCAGGTTTTATTCAGTATTCTTAAATTTCGTTCCATTTTCACAAAGTTCATTTGTTCCACGTTTTAAAGCTTCATTCATTCCATATTGTCAATTTTCATTCAATTTGCTCGAGTTTCATTCCATATTATCAAATTTTTATTCCATATTCTTAAATTTCATTAAGTATTCTCAAGTTTCAGTCATTCCATCCTCTCAGGTTTAATTTTGTATATTCAGACTTTCACTCAGTATACTCAGAATTTGGTTCAATATATTCAACCCCGTGGTGGCACTAAAGGAAAAGTCACTTGGTTACCAGGGTCTTTGGGATTCATCACCTTGGAAACATGAATGTCTGTTAAAAAAACCCCAAATCTCTGCAGTCCTTCGGTGGTGGAGATATTTCGGTCTGGAGCAAAGTGCTGAAGAGGCGATGGCGCCCTGCAGCCACGTCAGCCTGGTGACAACACGTATGAAGCCATGACTGTGCACGTCGATGACTGAGCGCGACCCACCTGGACAAAGTGGAACACGTTATTTTTTGCAAATGAAGCTCTACCTTCCTGACACACTTCAGGAATAGCACCACATGGCCCACTTACTGACCACCTCCGTGTCTCAGAACCACAGAGCCGGCTGTGTTTGGCAGGAGGAAGCGGCCGCCACACGTGTGCCTCTTGATTCCCGCCGTTACTCAGATGAATCCTTGTTGGAGTGGCTGTCCTTGTCCCTGGATGGCTGGACGTCGTCCCTTTGCATATCTGTGTCTTTCCACCTGCAGAACAAAAGCTGAGCCACATGTACAACGCCGCTTTGATATTCTGTCTGTGGCGATCTCGATTTTCATTAGAGATGAAAGAGAAAAAGCACAATAAGCAAACGCGGCTTAAACACTCCGTGTGCACACAATACCTTCAGTGGTTTTCATGTGTGCGTCTCTTTGTGTGTCCGTCCACCCACCAGCATTTCACGGGCACACGGGGAGCCGTGAGCAGAGGCAGAAAGCATAATTAGCTGTGCAGCGTTTTGGGTTTCATCAGGAGGACATTTATTTCAATTTATGAGTGCAGGTCTACTGTAAACAACCTGACCCACCGCCGCCCACACACACACACACACACACACACACACACACACACACACACACACACACACACACACACACACACACACACACACGCGCCGCACACACACACAGGCGGCGTTTTCTCTTTTATCTGACTGGTTGATTAAACTGAAGTCTCACAGGTGCTCTCACTGTAAAATATGGCCGGCCAAATATCTGACAGAGAATTCAAAAGGTTTTTAATTTACATGCAGCAAAAAAGTTTATTTCATTCACATCAATTTTGGGTTGGCATGATTAAAATCAATCTTTAATCTGTGCGGTAAAATAAAAGGATAATAATTTGATGATGACGAGTAGATTTTAGTCTCAAGCAGGAAAAAATGATGAACAAAAACATGATGAGCCATTACAGAAAATGATATTAAGCTAAAACATTTTTAAAAAAAAGTTTTTAAAAAGTACTTAACTTTAACACAACCTTAAAGGGAATTTCTTCAAATTTGGCACAATCACCCCCTTGGACACAATGATGAACTGATTCGATTTTGGTGGTCATAGGTCAAAGATCAAGGTCACCGGGACTTTGTTTGTCTTACACTTGTGAAGGTGATAAGTCAAGAAGACCTTGAGGGAATTTATTCAAATTTGACACAAATGTACACTTGGACTTATCAATGTACTCTTTAGTTGTCATGGGTCAAAGGTCAAGGTCAGTGTAACCTTGTATCCGTCTCATTGTCGTAAACATGATATCTCAAGAACGTCTTGAGGGAATTTCATCAAATTTGGCACAGTCACCCCTTTGGACGCAATGATGAACTGATTAGATGTTGGTGGTCATAGGTCCAAGATCAAGGTCACGGACACCATGACTTTGTCATTCTCATACTTATGACAATGATATATAAAGAACACTGTGAGGGAATTTCTTCAAATTTGACACAAATGTACATTTTGACTCAAAGATTAACTAATTAAATTTTGGCGCTCAGTGTCAGTGTAACCTTGCATCCATCTCATGGGAGGGAATTTCTTTAACGCCATCTCTTTTCCCTTTCACTATCCATTAAGTGCAATTGGGGGGGGGGTATGATTTTGTACAGTTCTGGTTACAGACCCCCTTTCATCTCCATACACTTATTTTTGGAGTAAAATTCATTTAACAAAAAAAAGACAAAATGCACCATAAAGAAAGACAAAAATGAATATGACACTGCATTGATCTTTGCTTATCTTAAGTTATTGTGATAATATTATTAGTCTGGACTCTTTTGGCCTCGACTGAAACAAAGTCGGCTGTTAAAATGTATTTTTCTTAGCTGTATTTTGGATCTGTTGTCTTCTGTCGGTAGCCGACTGATCTCGCAGCATCTGTTTTTGTTTTTCCAGCTCTGGAGAGACGCTGATCGCTGCGTCCGGACGCTGGCCCGGGTCACATTGATGCTGCTGGGCGCTCCCCAGAACTCTCCCCGCCACCTGCTCCTGTGCCGCTCCCACCTTCTCGCCCGCCATGGCTATGAGCAGTGACACCGGCCGTGAGAGGCTGGACCCCGACCCCGACCAGCAGACCGGCAGTCTCACGGACATCATGGCCGCCATGACGACAAAAGACTCAAGCGGCTCTGCTACAAACGGCGTGAGGAACGGCGGGGCTCAGCAGGAAGGCGCTCAGGCCAAGAGGATCCACGGGCTGCGGCCTCACCTGAGCGGGAGGAAGCTGTCGCTGCAGGAGAGAGGCACTTACCTGTCGTCCGGAGGAGGCGGATACACACACATATCCCCTCGTGTGGCTCGCCGGCCCACCGTGGAGTCCAAACGCGTGTCCATATCAGACGCTCAGGTGAGGAGGGGATTTTTATT
>NW_024616758.1:0-1097 GCF_008729295.1 Plectropomus leopardus
TAAATTAAAGAATCTCTTTTTATTTCTGAGGTATAAATGCAAAACACAAACTCTGCTATGAATGCATCTCTGGACATTCACAATGTCCCCAGCTGTTAAAAGCCCTTTCACTGGGACAGAGGGGGCTGCTGTGGAAAGGTAAGGGTTAAAAGGTTAAAGGGTTAAAGGTCTGCTGGAAAGCAGAGAGGGAGAGTTTGAAGAGCAAAGTGTGTCATTTGTCTCTCGTGGGTGATGTGCTGGGCTCTCTCTTTGGCTCTTGGACTCGTTTGGCTGAGCAGGGCTGCAGCTCGTCAGGTTTTGACGTGTAGTTTGTGTTTTTGCCAGTTAGTTGTTTTGTTTGTTTGTTTTTTTGGCCGAGTAGTCGTCATTAAGGAGTAACGTACGTAGGCGGGGTGGACCGGAGCTCCTGATGCCGGCTCTCATGCTGCATCGCCTTTCTTTCTTTCTGACGTGAGGAAACAGCCACACTTCCAAAATGAAACTGAAGGGAGCGTCTTCTGTTCCAATATCGCCCGTCGCAGAGCCTTTGCTTCGTCTTATTTACGTTGGCGAGCTGTGTCTAGTCTCGGACGTGAGGAAGCACGTTGAACACGTAGTGACATAGCACACTGAGGAAGCAAAGGCAGCAGATCACGCCCTCCGCTGTTCAGAAAAAGTATCACGGTTCATTTTTCATATCACCGATAAAAATCTCACATATTTTCTGTCGATTTTTGACTGCCTGGCAATGTGTCGTTACATCTGTAACATCACTGTTCTGTCTGTGTCTTCATCAGCTGGCGTACCTGCAGAGCTCCCTGGACAAACTCACTGAAGCCATCAAACTGGCCAAGGTAAACTCTGTCTGTCTCTGTCTGAGACCTGTGTCCTCCTGTTGGACTGAACTGTCCTCTGTCTCTGTGTGAGACCTGTGTCCTCCTGTTGGACTGAACTGTCCTCTGTCTCCTCTCCGTCCCAAAGGGTCAACCTGACAGCGTGCAGGAGGCCCTCAGGTTCACCATGGACGTCATCGGGGGAAAGTGAGCAGCACACCCACAAAAACCAGTCACAGTCCACAGATACCAGTCACAGTCCACAGATACCAGTCACAGTCCACA
>NW_024616759.1:0-2677 GCF_008729295.1 Plectropomus leopardus
TGGACTGAACTACCAATAGCTGAAATGTGAAGGTAGTATTACAAAGAATTCATTCAAACAGTGTTATAAAGTGTGCAGTGAATCGAAACTAGAATGCACCTTTGACATGTTGTACACAGATGTAACTTGTATCACAATTAATGCTGCATTGCATTGTGTAAAAAGCTATTGATAATGGAATTAGTTACACCTGCCCATCTGTAACAGTCTAAAGCAGTGATTTCGAACTGGTCCAGCCACCAGGACCACGTTTCTCTGTAGTCTTTACTTCAATGTCCACATAAGGGAAATTACCGCATATTCAATTTTATTTGACAAAAAAGATAAATAACACATGGGCTTAAAACAGACATGAAAGATATTGCAAGAATAAAGAGCAATTAGTTAAAACCGGGTATGTTTCTGGGATTTGAGGACATCAGAGATTTAGCCCAGACCTCTTTAAGAAAAGAAAATTTGCCAAAAACTTTAAAAGAAAAAAACAAAATAAACAAAATATTTTTCAAGAGAACATGCCTTCCAAACCTGCTGTCCCATAAGTGTTTTGCAAGTCACAGAAAGTCTCAAGTCTTTGTCCAAGTTAGCTCTTAAGTCAAGACAGGTAGGTCTCAAGTTGTGTTCCAACTTGAGACCAATAAGTCCTAAGTCAGGCCCAAATCATAACCTGTTTCAATTCCTAAACAGCTCATTTATTAGTGTGTCTGCTCATCTGCACTGTCAAACACAGACTTACCTGTAATGTATGTAATTGACTGCTGTTTAAAATCCATCAGGAAAACAATAGTTGATTCACCGCATATTTTATTCTAAATAATTTTCAATAAGTGGGCACCAGGCTATCAAGTCATTCCAAGTCCAAAGGTTAATGTCCAAGTGAAGTCACAAGTTACTGGTCTTTAACCCTTTAAGGGTCTTTTCTTTCAAAAACACAGCAAGAATGTAATGACAATGTAATGCAAAAGAAGAAATGACTCAAAAATGACCAAGAAATCAGTAAAAAGTACAAGGAAATCACCTAGGAATATGTAAAAAAAAAAAAAAGAAAAAGAATAAAATAAATACATGATAATTAAAATTTTAAAAAGCTGCTCATAGCCTTTTTTCCATTTTGGCAAGTCACGCCTAATTAGATTTGCTACTCGAATCTAAGTCATGTGACCAGAAATGTTCATCAATGAAATGAGTAATTAACTAATTTGTCTAACATTTGAGGATTATTTATTGTTATTCACAGAGGCTGACTAAGGAAGGCAACACAGAGTAAGACCTAAGAAATTTGAGATATGCAGGAGAGTAAGTAAGAAAAAATGGTTGTTATTTCCCACTTTCTGAGAAGCGAACATCTGAAAGAGAAGGAGATGAGAAAAAGAGGAAAGAGAGAAAGAGCCAGAGAGAGAGGGACAGCAATGACCAGCGTTTGGCTGTTTCATCCAACAATCTGTCTGTCTGGGAACGGATCCAAACTCAAGGCCAAGTCCAGAGTTCAGGTCCAGAGTTATCTATTTGAAAAGCCGTCACAAATGTGAGGTCGCTCATAACGACAAACCCTCCACACAACATTAAAGAGTCTACATACACACAGATGACATCATCTACACCACGACAAGAGGTCAGCCAGCAGGGTGGAGTCAGAGCTGCTCACACACTGCGAGGCTGGAGACACACAGAGCAGCCACAAGTCACACAGGTAAGGAGGCAGGAGTGTGTGTGTGGCTGCTCCCCTCCAGTTCAACCACAGACACAAGGCCTTTCTCTCCTTTACTTATTATACAAACATGAGGTCACACATGTTGTCAGTCATGCTGTCAGAACTAAAAACACACACAAAATCAAAACATAAAATGATCAATACAAACGTCTAATAGAAAATCCATAACAAATGGTCATTTCATGCTTCCAGAGATAATGGTATACTTCCATCTTCCTTGCATATCAACGTTAATTAACAAAAGACACACAAAGCGTGATTTGATTCATCTCAAATACTGACTCAAATAATTCAATATTAAAATTTAATTTAAATATTAATAATCAGTTTAAAGGTATAACTGCCATGTAGGGCAGCTACAGTATGCATACACACATGCATACACTGGACATGGACATGTGAAACACACACACACACAAACAATCTGTGCTAAGTGAGGGAGATGAATGGATTAGAGCCCCCTGCTACAGAAATGTTGAAGAAGCCAGCACACCTACACTTTACTACAGCCACACTATGAAGGTCTGAGTGTGTCAGAATTAAGAGTCTGTCCAGAGTGAGGTTCTAAACCTGCACAAATAAGACAAGAAGAAACCATGCAACTCAAAGGGCAAACGGCACAGGACTGTGCTGACGTACTGCAGGTAAGCGTGTTCCCTTACTTGCGGTGCATCTTTGTCTGTGCCTCTGGTAGCGTCTCTGAGCTGCTCCTACGAGCAATTCCCAGCTAATCTTCCAACTTGCTCCTTACTTCGACTGCTTTTTATTTGTCTGTGACTGAAAACTCACATAAGTTTTACTTAATCACTCACAGCTGTCTCCTCCTTTCAGCAGTTTTTGTATTCTGTTTAATCACACAGCCGCTCGCTCACTGTTAGCCTGTTAGCTACTTTAGCATTAGCTCTGGTTAGCGATGGCTTCTCCCTGCTCCTCTCCCTCTTCTGCTCTCTCCTGCTCAATGTGTCAGAT
>NW_024616760.1:0-3648 GCF_008729295.1 Plectropomus leopardus
GGTTTCTTCTTCTTTTGACTGAATAAAAATAAATCTTATAAATATGTTTGTGTGATTACAAACCACAGAGAGTCGTCTCTGCAGCGTTTTAGCCTCTTTTAGCTCCAGTTTCTGTTTTCTATGCGTCACATTATACACACTATACAGCTGTTTCCGTGACAACGAACACCTCCTCGCTGATCCTGCAGCTGTAATTTAAACCACTTTGTAGTGCGTCTCCACAGACCAGCCCGCTCTCAATTCCAACTCGGCAAATTTCTCCGCTCTGTTATTGCTTTCCGTGTATGAGCGTGACGCCAAAAGCCAACTTCCACCTAGATCAGATGAGAACGTGAGCGGACAGAACCGGTAGCGTTGTTATTATACACCGGCAGACTGCAGCAGCACGTCTACATGCAACGTGCACGCGCAGCGTCACTTGAGAACACGGCAGACAGAACCAGTGAAGTTTGCGTCCCGTGTGGAGGTGAGGGCTGTTTTTCCTAAATCTAACCGCCCGTGACTTTGTTGCTGGTCCGTGTCGGTCGCCGTGTCCTGTTGTGTAAACATAACGACGTGCTGCTTCATTCCACCATGAGCTTGTGTTTGAGATCACGGTGACGATCTGCGTCCCGGAGCGTAAACAGCTGACACCGAAGGATTCCTGAAACGTCATAAGTAGACGCAGAAGCTCACTGACAGAGCGCCACCATGTGACCAGCTGGGATGAAAACGTGTTTCTGCAGAACGCCACCAGCTGAGTTTGGCACAAGCAGCAGGTCTGAGTGTCTGCTTCTAGTTTTATTTTACTGCTTAAAGATCCCATTTAAAGGATTTGGCAGTGTTTGGCCGTGAGACTGAAACTCCTCCTGCGTGTGTCGGAGAGCAGGCGCTTTGTACGTTTTCTGATCAAAAATTCAAGCGCCCAATTTTATTCGCATCCGCCATAACTGTCAGCCAGTAACTTGTGCGTAACTCACATATTTTGTTCCAGTTAGGAGGCAGGTTTGGGCGGAGGATGGATCACAAAACACAGGACTTTCTCCAGGAAACGGACGTTCACAACCATGTGGACTCTGCGTCATTTGAAGGTTCGCCAAAACCATATTTATCTTTTTAAACATAACCGCTATAACTTTACGTAAATGATGTAACTTTACTTCAAGAACATAATGTCATTTATTGTGGTTTCCTCGTGTTGAAATACTAAACTTTACAGCAGAAATACAACAGCATTTTACAGCCTTTTGGTCTCAATTTCAGCATTCATGACATTTTTATTGAACTCACCTGTTTTCATTTCATTAAGGCTTAAAATGACATTTTTAAGGACGCAGCATCTTAGACTGATCAGATCAGATCCACCCTCTCACCAAATACGCTCCCTTCTGGATCCAAAAACACAAGATGGTGACGGCTGACATACCAAACTTGAGACTTTAAAACAGAACTCAAAAAACCAGAGGGTGACGTCATGGAGGCTTCGTCTATTATTTATACAATCTGTGGGCTGAAGAAGGAAGCAACACGCCGAAACTGCTATAAACATTCAGCAGATGCAAGAAATGAAATGTTGACACTAAAAATGTAAAGACGAGGCTCCCTAAAAATCAGGACAGCCCCAACCAGGAATCCAGCATCCTCCTTTTATAATAAAATATGAATAAATAAATAAACTTAAAATGATGTTGGTCTGTTCTGCATTTGCCTCTCTTAATAATATAATGCTGTTTTTGCAAAATTGAACTGACTTATTATCTTTAGGGCTGTCAGCGTAAATGTGTTAATTATGGCAATTAAAGTCAGTAATTAATTTTTTAATTTAAAAAAATTGCATTAATTGCCGGCCAACATTTGTGTTTTTGAGAGGCTGCAGTGGGCTGAGTTTTAAAGCTGCAGTTATCATACTGCTATCATCAGAGTCCAGCGGTAGCGACCAGGTCAGGCCTCAAAAACTGCTTTGAAATGTAAAATAATGAAACTGAAAACATGATTAAAACAAAATACAATTAATCATGATTAATTGCTGAAACTCTCCAGTTAAATGAAATTATTATTAATTGATAAGCACAAAAAAAATCAAAAATCAATTTCTTTCAGATTCAGAGTTAGAGTTTTCTGCGTCTTATCAACAATCTGATGATCAGCTTCAATTAGTGTGTGTGTGTGTGTGTGTGTGTGTGTGTGTGTGTGTGTGTGTGTAGAAGTTTATGTTTTAATGCAGATTTTTCTGTTTAAATTCGTTTGTGTCTTAATAAGTGTTGATGGGTCTGTTTTGGCCGTGATTTGTGTGTGTGTGCGTGCGTGTGTGCATGTGTGTGTGCGTGTGTGCGGACAGTCTTCCCACGATGCTTTGCTCTCTCCTCTCCTCCAGATGGGGAGAAATGAAAACGTTCTTTAAACTTCAAACATAAAAATGAGCGATGGCCTCGTCGTCCGTCGCCAAGATACGTTTGTTTAAAATCACCTCCTCCGAGAATCTGGCACGCCGCTTCACACACAAACATCTGGAAGACATGTTCTCCGCTCGTTTCCTTTTTTCTTCTTCTGCTGCTGCGTCCGAAAGACACCGAACTACTCTCAGCTCCAAACTCCACAGACAGGAAACACACAGGTTTATTTCTATACTTCTGAGGACTTTCAGTGACAAAAAACACTGCTGCTCCTTTAACCTGACGGTGACATTAACCCTTTAACAGCCGGTGAGCAGAGGACATCAGCTCTCATGGTCCTCATGGAGAGGGAGAAACAAGAAGGTACACACACAAACATGTGTTAAGGTTCTTGAGAGGACCTTTGACGCTCTCAGTCCGCTTGTCTTGTGACGTTACATCATCCGATTTCCTCTGTTGACACGTAACAATAAACATTTAATGGGCTGATAACGGCGATCTGAGCCTACCAGTCAGAGTAGGAGGACCCTTCACCTGGATGAAGTCTTTTCTTTCGCAAAAGGCACTACTGATCAAAACTTAAGTCTGATGTGATAAACTTATGCAGGATTATAAATCAGCCCTTTCAGGATTTTGCAATGTTGTGGCAATTCACACAAATTGAGGCAACTTTGCCACAAATTCGACTCATTTCATCGTACAGCTGCACTCAGCATATTGACCCGCTCTGCCTCTCTCTGTCTCTGTTCATCATGATCCTGCTGCTGCGGACACACAGTGACAGGGCAACAGTTTGCAGCACACGGCTAACTTTACCCAATGATTATTAACAAGTTTATTGACTGATTCAAACCTTTTTAGGACAAAAGTTTAATGTTTCTTGCAAGAATTGTTGATGTGTAACAGCCCTGAATCTTCCTGACTGAAAAAAATTAAGACAAGCTAAGATTTGTTTACATTTTTGCTTGTTTGTGTGCTTCTTTGTTTGTTTGCATCATATCATGATGTGAGTCCTATGCAATTGTAACTTTTAAAAAACACATACTCTAATGATTTTTTCACAACGCACATCGCATTTTTTTTTTTAGAAAAGCTGACGCAAAATTGGATATTTCAGACTACAACAGTCACAAAAGCAGCCTGTGAAATGCTGAAGGGACCGATCATTCGTTCATATTCATCCAGGCAGAAAAATGTGACAGAATGAAGACGAGAAACACACTCAAAAAACACACAGGACTACACACAGTACTACACACAGGACTACACACAGTAC
>NW_024616761.1:0-2036 GCF_008729295.1 Plectropomus leopardus
AAAAGATTTTTGTACCTGGAAAAAAACAAGATCACAGCTTCTCAACCTTTTCTTTTCCACCAGACCTTCTACCTCTCGTGTCTACACCTGAGTGTGGTCGGGGGGTTGTTTGGTTTGGTTTGAGTCTGACAAACTGAGACTTGTTTGTTCAGTTTCACCGAGTCCAACAGGGGAGAGTGGGAGAGTATCGTTAAGGGAGACCACTGTCTCCGGAGCTTGTGATGAGGGGTGTGAGGAGACATAGCATAACACACACATACATGTTCAGAGTGCAGTGGTGGGCTAGAGTCTGGTAGTGGTTCAGTATGTGACAAACTGAGGAGGAGTTGTTTGAAGCTGTAGTCCAGTTGGGAAGAAGAGGAGAAAGAACGGACAGACTTGTCTTGTTGGAAATTACTACTGCAGTGTGTGTGTGTTTGTGTGTGTTGGGGACCGCAAAGGTGATGGCAGGTAGAGGCTTCTTGGGTTCATGGCTACGAAGGAATATGCAAAAGAAACAAGAAATGCTGTCAGACTCTGGCAGCATCTTGTACATGAATCCCTAGAGTGCTGTGTACACACACACACACACACACACACACACACACACACACATAGACCTATGATAAAGTATCTTGCTGTCATTGTGCTGTTTGAATAAGTTAAGATTACCATTAATACATTCATAATTCTGACACTTTTTCAGATAGTGAATAATGTAAAAATGAAAACCAGGAACAAGGGTTTTACAGAGGCAATACTATCTTATATCGTGAATATTTAACCAGACAATTTAGCATCTAAATCCCACATTTTCTATCTCGTTTAGAAAACACACACACACTTCTTTTTTCTAACTGTACAATTAAAATATTATTACAATAATAATCATTTATATTTGCATGTATTGGAAAGGTGAGGCAAAACTACTGTAGTTATGCATTTTTGATTAATCTGCAATATTTTTAAAATTTTTATTCTATTTTTAATTTTTTTTAATCAATGTAGTTTTGAAAATGGACAGTTTACTGTTCCACAGCTTCAGGTGATGTATTCGGGGTATATGCCGGCACAGAGGTGGATCCCATTTCATTGACACAAAAAAAATCCTGTCCCATCCCAAACTCGGAATAATGATCCCTGTCCCATCCTGTTTTAATGTTGTGTTGCTAAACAATGGAAAAAATAGTGTTTCTTCATATAAGGCATATTTATATATAAAAACTAAGCATATTTATTCAGTATAGCATAATGCTGAAATAACTCTTCATTTAACTGCTGAAACAGCTATATTTTACTATTTTTGTTATGCAGTATATTTTTCAAATTTTTACTGTATTTTATTTGCTATTGACTGTTACAATACTTTGTCTTAAATTTTATTTCCTCTTTAAATGCTTTTGTATGTACTGCATTCTTTGAAAGTAAAAAAGCCCCTTGGTAATAAACCTTTTCTCATCTTAATTGCTACAACCACTTAGCAAATAAATAGCACTTAGTCCATCAACTCAATGCTAACAAATAACCGTCAACGCACCCAATGGAAATTAGCATTGCAATGATATTATTTTCACAATCAACTTTACTTTACATGCTTAGCATATAACTTATGTGCTCATATTTACAGGCATATATTTCCTAAGCTCTGCAAAATACTAACTAATAGCTGCTGAGTTCATATTGCCAGCTCCGTATTATTATAATGATTCTTGTCCCCGCCCTCCCCGGTTGACTTTTTTTCTGGTCCTTTCCCAGTACTGTGATGAGTAATTAAATTGACTCCCATCCCCATTCCACAGGAATCCTGTGACCTACAGCATTCCAGACAAAATGTCAGCCTCAAATTCGGGGATATTGTTTTGTATGACCAGTAGTTAAAATAACTGAAATATTTTTCATTCGCAGTGTTTTAAAAGCAGAAAATCCTCAATTTTGAGAAGATGAAACCAGTGAGTGTTTGGCATTGAAATTTTTAAAATAATCATCCAATTTTGCTGTTAAAATCTCAATCAGTTATTTGACCAAAAGTTTCACCTTTGAAAAATAGCACTCGGAAC
>NW_024616762.1:0-3212 GCF_008729295.1 Plectropomus leopardus
GACGACTCTCTGATCTCTGTTCAGAGCCGGTCAGGCTGGTGGGAGGAGACAGCCGCTGTGCAGGAACACTGGAGCTTGAAATTCAGGGAGAATGGAGACCACTGAGTGCCGTACCCTGGACCATGAAGGCAGCAGCAGTTGCCTGCAGAAAACTCGACTGTGGCTCTGCTGTTTCTTTCAGAGAAAGAGAGTCCTCTGATAGATCTGCGTGGTGGATCTGGTCTCGCTGTGTTCAGTCTGGATCGGCTCTGAGGGAGTGTGCAAGATCAGTTTCCTCTTCGTCCCTGGTGGATCTAACCTGCTCAGGTAAGCTCATCAGTGACACCATCATGACATAATTTATGACAGTAATGTACTCAGGTTGACTCACGGATGCTAAGATGGCAGCAGATTGCGATGACAGAGTCTGATGAGCTGCTGCCTCAGTGAATCAGCTGATGAATGCAGCAAAATAAATACTTGAAAAAATAAAGGAACATACTTTTAGAGTGGCAATCCCAGTCTACCTTTAGATTTTGTACAGAGTTTGTGTTTAAAGACAAAGTAGTTCTGAAAAGTGTAAATAAGATGCTTATAGGAGTGTCAGTGTGAACATACTGTATGTGCTGATATAAGGAATGGAAATTTGTGTTCCTTTTACCGGCTCTTTATCTAGTCTATGGACAGGAGGATGTTTTCTGTATGGATTGCGGTTGCTGGATGTCTTCTGATTGTAGCTGGTAAAGTCAGACAGCATTTGGACCAGCCTGAGACTGTGAGAGCAGTTCAACTGCTGAAAGATGGCGAAGGGGTTCAAGGTTCAGATCATCACTGGTTCCCATTTACAGAGCGTCAGTGACTTTGGTGAAGTGAGGTATCTGCACAGAGCCCAGAGGACACTGAAAGACAGCAGCCATCCCAGCCACAGTCTATTCGCCATGTGTAAAAAGATACAGAAGTATCCGCTGCCGAACCACCAACACTCAAACTCCACCTTCAACGGCAAAAGATGTAGCAGGATTTAGGGACAAATTTTAATGTCATTTTGTAAAAAACATTTTAAAAAATGACAAATAAATCTACCTTGTACTTGTATATATGAAATATTTAAATCCTGAACTAAAACACCTTTTGGGTCACTAATAGAAGTTAAGTGTCAAGTTGAATTTACGACCAAGCCTGGAGAGAGGAGGAATCAAGAAAGATTTACGGTCACAGATCGACACTTCGAATTAATGATTCTTCTGGGAAACACCCTGGTAACTGAGCCCCTGTGTTTCCAGACCTGCTGCTTCAGCCCAACATCTTTGTGTCCTCCTCTATGGACGGGGTCTCCGAGGCCCAGCAGCAGGGGTTTCAGGTGTCCAGGGGCTCCACCTTCAACATCAGCTGCTCCATCCAGCCTCAGTACCCAGGAGGCTCCTTCCATCTCAGCTTCAGCTCCTCCAACTCAGCACACAACTTCACCCAGCCAGCTGTTGATCACTCTGCCAAATTCCTGTTTCCTGCTGCGGAGCCCGCCCACCAGGGGACCTACAGCTGTGTTTATGGCATCAATGTTTTCTCTCATGACTTCTCCTCTGTGAGCCGTCTGCTCTCCGTCACCGTCTCAGGTAAGCTGACTGTTTAAATGCAGGTTTGGAAAAGATGAAAATGAGCAGCTGACCAGTGTCCATTTCTTTAGTAAAAAAATCAAACTTAGCGGAGTCATCGCACTTCTGATCAGGAATGATGTCGACAGTCACAGACTGTACAGATGTGATGGTGTTTACAATGTATCTGACAGATAAAACATAAAAGCCAGGCAGAAACTAAACACTGCTGTGATTGGTTGATTCCACTGTGAGCGTTTGATGACGTTGAAAACCTTGTTTCCTTTGTAACATAGCGTTTTGATCATTTCTGTTCAGGCAAGAATTTAGTTGCTTCTTGAGCCTCGTGACATGGAGTCGTGTGATGTGATGTGACATTCCTGTTGTGATATGAAGTGATGACTGTTGATGTGTTTCTGGATCAGATCCGACACCTTTTATCATCAGAGCGGTCGTCCTGCCGCTGACTCTGCTGTTGGTGAACGCCGCCCTTTACTTCCACTGTAAGGTACTGACACACGTCTGCTGTTTAGACCGCAGACCGAAAGGAAACGCTGAGTCTGAGTTCACTGAACTGAGGAGAGACGCAGGAAGTCTCATCTGTGTGCTGTCATGTCTCTGCAGGCCAGCAGGGGGCAGAAGGCGGGCAGACGGGACGACGTGGAGCTGGATTATAAACGCAGAGTGGTTCTGCAGACTGAGGAGGAAGGAGCTCCGGGAGCAGAGCAGCACCTCTGAGGAGCTCATCCCACATCCAGATGAATTTTTAAGGCGATCAGTATTACATTACATTATGAACATGAATAGATTTCTTACTATCAGCCTGAACACACAAATCCAACACTGTGTTCATACTTTGTGACTTCCTGTTTGTGGCTCTCAGCTACAACGCCATTTTCTTAAAAAAAGATTTATCAAAAGCCTCCAAATATAAAGTTTCATTTAAAAACTAGACTCAAAAAAAGGGATATCTGAGTTCAAACAGCTGCTTGAATTTGAAACCAACAGTGTTGAGAGTAACTTTATTATTATGTTTTAGACCATTTTTTGGTATTTATTTTGATGCTGTTTTATGTACTGGCACCTTATGTATACTAAGACTACAAAAATAATTCAGAGTTTCAGTCAGTTTCGGGGGGGGGGGCACCCAGCACCCATCAGGAGCCAGATGTGGCTCATGGGTCGAACATCACTGATGTAAATAATAGAACGACACCACATATTAAGATTATACAGTAACGTTAGTGTTAAAACTTTTAATTACTTTTTTACTTACCTACTTTATTTTGATTCAAAATATCTTCATAACTAAGAAAATAATGTGAATAAAAATATGAACCCATATGTATCAGCAGCCTTCAAAGATTATTAGAAAATAAAAAAACAAAATAGAGATTTAGAGGTTTATTCTACATGGAAAGGACGTCTGCTTGCAACCAGTTTAACACAATATAAGAACATTTTTATGACAGAATAGAAATAAAACACACAGTATTGCATAGAGAAATTCAGCATTACCTTTAACAAATTACTTTAGGGCTTTTTGAAGTCTGTCCAGGTGGATCGTTAGTTTATCGGCTGCTCAAAATCCTTTTTAACACTCACCTGATCAGATCTGTGCTCAGATACGTGTTATATCCC
>NW_024616763.1:0-3562 GCF_008729295.1 Plectropomus leopardus
CTGCCTGGGTATTTGCGTGCGTGTGTATTATTGTGGCGTGGCAGAGTCTTTTCATTGAATTTCATCAGACTATGCCTTTGAAAAGGTTTTCTCCGCTCTATTTACATTATCACTGCACTATTTAGCACAGTGATTTTAACTCAGTTGTCTCGACAGTCCACGTTGCTGGTGGTTTTTCTTCTCCCGGTGGATGTAATGTTGTAGATTATGTGTTTTTGCAGGACTCTTCTCCCTTCCCAATGTCATTTGAATATCCACTATCTCACTATTGTGCACTTCATTTTAAAATCCCATATCTTCTCATTCCCAATGCCGTTGCGTTATTGTGAGAATTCCCATTTCTTTCAGTCGTCCAGAGTGGTGCATAGCTTGCAGGCTCTATTTATTGGGCACCGAACAAAGGTCCATAAAGCATAGTTAGCGCCGCTTTGAGTGCCGTCGCTATTTCTAAGTCATATTTACCTCTCTGTGCACAGTGTAAGAAAGAGGCTGTCTATCATGACAAAACAGAGATTGTGGAGTCCCAATCGTACCACTGCATATTGACATTAGTGATAATAGCTGCTTTGCAAGCCCAATAATGTGATGCATTGTAAATCGCAAAAACAGATGCTATTTTGTCTTGAACTCACTGTGTTGTACACAGGGACCCTACGCTGCTACCGTTCAGATGCAGAGTGAAAATCGAGGACAGCGTGTAGGATTGTGTGAGTACAGGAGGCTGGTGTTGCATCTGTATGTTAGTTAAGAGAAAGTAATTAATGAGTCTCTTTTGTGTGCCTTCACCTCATTTTTTTGCCTCAAAAATGCTTTGGCAAAATTAAGAAACAACTAAACTAATTATCTTTTAGCTGGGTGGCCTCTGACTTGCAAAAGATCATCCTGTCCCCAGAAAATGGGGCCCTGACAAAGAAATGCTCATGGTGGTTAATGTGTAACCATGTGGCATCCTCCCACTTGTTTTGACCAACAGCAGGTTAATACTTCCATAGTTCTATTGCGTAGTCAGGGTCAGAGGGGCTGACCCTAAAATACCGAAACCAAACTTTGGTGACCGGGGTAACCTAATTTAGGTGTTTTTTTAGGTTAGCATTGTTTCAGCAGAATGTGAAAAATACCTTGAGTGGGGTCCCTTTTAAACCCTTTACAATATAAGACACTAGTGTCTTCACCTCTATTTAAGTTGTCTTTCACTTACTGAACTCCTAGTTTGCTACCATACTCACAATGACAATATTACAGTGCAGAATGTAACATAATGTTCACTGTTTTCCTCATAGTCTAGTGCGTCAGTGTGCTTACATTTGCAAATCAACTTATGGGGATATCATCAGTTTTGCAGGTGTTTTGTTGACCAAAGTTTTGGGCAAATTGATATATTGACCTGATTATGGCGCTAGATGAAGTCAGGGCATCACCAGAGATTTTACAATTCATCCTGAGTGAATGATGAATGTGTCAAGAAAGTGTTAAGGTGATCCAACAAACAGTTGTTGAGATTTTACTCAAAACTACTATGTCTGCCTGCTGGTGGCGCTGGAGGAACAGTCAAGAGATTGTCAAAGTTATTAGAATTCATTTTCAGAGAGCTACGGATTTCTGTACCAAATTCAATGGCAATCCATTCAATATTTTGTTTTGTTGTTTTTTTTAATCAATCACTTTTTATTGTAACATAAACAGATAAACAATATCGAGCAGGCGGGTTTCTATTAACCCCCATATTGCACAAATTAAAATTGCTAAATCTAAATATGTGTCAATTTAGAAAAAAGTTTTTATGTTTGCATGAGGTGGTATTTCAGGCAATGTGAAAAAGGCATATTTTGCAAAACTGCAGTGAAAACACTTTTCACATTTATAGGTCACATGATGATATGGTTGTGTGCTTGTCAGTAGGAACTGGCTCCCCCGGGCATGTTGCAGCAGGCGCTACAAGAGGTTTTATGCATCGCATACCTCTTCAAAAGTTGAGCGGATCATCTAGAAGTTTTGGATCCACAATTCCTCTGTGAAATCGTGGACTATCACCTCCCAGAAATCCCTCATAAGTGGCCGCTCCCCCGCACGAGGGGCTTGTCTTTCCATTATCACTTGCATAACACGCCTACGTGGCCTTGGATTGGAAATAATGACGGCTAGTGCGGTGGCTGCAATAGAAATAAATCTGCTGATGTTTTGAACATCCATCACCATGCTTCTTGGAATGTTATTGAGAGAAGAGAAGTCGCATAACGCCACTCAATGGAAACAGCCATCTCGCAATAATTGTGTTTTATTGACATTTCAAAAATATCGCTTAAGTTTCATGCAAATCTGTAATGGAAACTCACCTACTGTTTATTACACTTGAGTATTTAACCTATTTATCTCCCTCTCCCCACACCTCTTTCCCTTTCACCAGCCAACATGAGAGCGATACCCACACAGGTCCTTTTATTTAGATATTGGATTTGTCCGCATTAAAATTGCATTTTGTCTCTTGCTGATGATAGTTCTAAGTAAGCTCGGATGCCAGGGAATACTAGAGTCATGAAAGGTTTCCAGTTCTGAACAGCGGTCTTCTTAGCTGTAGTCAGGCCTGACAGCCAGACTTTGCATGCTGTGTCGTAAAGGAAAGGTGGGAATCAGTCATTTGGCAATTGCATCCCCATTAATTCTGCAGTGGTAATTATAACCTTATTATAACCTATAACCCCCAAAGCCCCTGGACATTCCCATACAACATGTATAAAGGAGCCAGTGGTTCATTGGGGGACAGAATAAGCAATGAGGGACAGGTAACAGTCCTGTTGATGTCTTTTATGTCAATGTTAGTTATGTTCTTTGAAAAAAAAAATCAAATACATGCATTGGTGATTTGGGTTTCTTGAGTCCATTCAGTAGTTTTGGGGATTTTCCAATTCAGATAACAGTCGTTGTCGTCAATGTGGTCAGGCGCTAGCGTGGCAAAAAAAAAAAAAAATTCTATGAGTACATTTTCATTATCCACCATCATAAAACCATTAATTTATCCATTCATTTACTTATGTTTTCACTGATTAAGAGACTTGTCCTCATTCATAGTGTCTTAATTGCCTTCATTACATTCTACTCACATATCTCTCAAAAAACAAAAAAATGTAATTGCCCTTGAAAAGCAGCCTCATAAAAATCTAATTAGACTGTGATTAGGTTAGCAGTTTGCTGAGATACAGTCTGTCTTTTGGTCAAATATCACATGATTTTACCCAGAGACTTACACATGCACCACGAGACATTGGTGTTTTCTTCACCTTAAACTGCTTTAGTTTGTTTTTTTTCCCACCCCGAGCACCTTGCATGACCTGAGAGAGGAAGGAGAGGTTCTGTTTGAATGAGGTGGCACAAGGCTGGATTACTAACTGAGCATTCTCCAGTCTTACTGTGGGTTGTGGTAATTCAATTGAAAATGTATAAGAGGAACATACAGCGCTAAAGCACCACAGCAATACACGATAAGGTCCTTTAAGGTCCAATGAGTAGGATTTAGGAGAATGTTTTGGCAGAAATGGAATATGATAAGTTCTCTTTTGTGTTTAAT
>NW_024616764.1:0-3907 GCF_008729295.1 Plectropomus leopardus
ACAGTGATCTGCAGCTCTGAAGGCGGCTCGCCTCTGTGTCACGCCATCCACCATCCCTTCCACCTCCCGACCATAAAATCAGCTCACATACGCTGTCACTTTAGAAATGTTGATATGATACATATGAGTGGTATGAGAGGAAAGTTTTGGGGAACATCTGCAAGGGAATGATTACGTTTTTTTTTTTAAGGAAAAAAATGAACTTTAACTGGTTCATCTTTTGGGACTGTGAACTTTGTTCAAAATTCAAATTGTGAAGCCAGAAATGGAAAAACAGAAGAAAAATAGCCTGCAGGTTGATATCAATTCTCTACAACCCTCAATTATTAAAAGTCCACACTAAAAGTTCAACACACACTGGCTGAAAAATGGAGCGTCATCGAAGCTGACTTGCATTATTTGACCCAGATAGTTCTCTCTCTCTCTCTCACACACACACACACACACACACACACACCTCTTATAGAAAATGAAGGAATGAAGCATGTGTGAATGAAGCAGCAAAAGCGATATGATACGTAGCTGTTTCTCTGGAGAATCGACCTGTGATGATGAACTTGCTGATAAATATCAGATAACTTGTCACACCGCCTGGATCTTCACGTAACACACTCGAAACTTATATGGTGGAACTGGAACATATTGGCATGTAATTGTTATTTCCTTATGAAATGTAGGAAAGAAATAAAAGAGTAAAATTAAAAAAATGTCTAAATGTTAAAGGACGACACTTGTTGGATCCCAAACAGACAGCGAGGTAGAGCTCAGTATCTTCCCAGCATGCCCGGTGCTCAGAGGGAGGGAGAGGAGGAGGGAGAGGATGAAGATGAGAAGGGAGATAAAGATAAAGAGTCTTCTTCAGGAGCCTCAGCCGTGTTCAGACACTATCTCTGTTTACTCTATATCTGCTTCTCTGGGTCACTGCGACCACACACACACACACACACACACACACACACACACACACACACACAGGAGGAGCTGAGGAGAAGTAATCACAAAGGTTCAAACACTTGAACTCTGTCCTGAAAGTTTCTGGAGAGAAGCCACTCTCTTGTCTTGTTGGGAGTTTTCAGTAATGTGAGAAGTGCTGAGCGGCCATCTTTGTTACCAGCTCATTAACATTTAACCATCGAGAGACAGAAGGAGGGAGAGAGGAGGAGAACAGGTTTGAGTTACTATCATCCATTCAGGGTATTTCCACACGTAGTCTTTTTTGAAACAACCAAACTCGGTCGTCTTAAAGTGGAGAAACAGAAAAAGGACTCAGTTCATATTTTAGGTTCATTTGAAAGACGACTGACGGCTACATTCCACTGGGTCCGTCAACGCCGTGTTAAGGGCACGATACGGCCATATCCCTCATCCTTCTCCGTGCTAGCGTTACAAGTGGACATGGTTTGGCCATTTTGGATTTTCCAAGCATCCCAGTGAGAAAAGCATGTGATCTGTGGAGCTAAAATACAATGGCAAGGGGCAAAGGCGACCTGGAGCATTTTGTGTTCACAGTGCACAAGTTAAGCAAACTGCATTGCGGACTTGAAGCAAACGGCACTCAGACCACCCCCCATGAAATCCTGGTTGGTTTCAGACGGGCCTGAGTTCGTTTGGCTGGCTTATGCCTCATTCCCACAGCACAAAAACCCCAATATCACCCGCCAACATGTGGCTTTTTAATGCAATGCATATGTGCACGATTGCCATTTACACCTCAGATGACTCTGCAGTAGACACTGTTTTTTATCGCCTCCAGCACCGATCAGCATTGATGAGAATACATCACCCTGGTGAAAAGGCTCTTATTTCAGCTCACTGACCGTCGAGATGCAGTGACGCACCATCACTAATTACCCTCCATCTCCTCCTAAGCAGCTAAAACACTGATGCTAATTAATATGCACTGAGTTTAAAGGAGAGACTGAATAAATACGGGAAAGAGAAATAGAAGAAACCACTGAAAACTTTTCAAAGACCTCTGTTCCTACTGCCGTCCACTGTTAATCTGCTCTCCTGCCTGCCTGTGATGTCGCATGGACACACCAACAACCCCATACACACACAAAAACACAGCTGACAGAAAGGCCAACCCATGTCTGAAAAAACCTGTGTGCACACGCTTATTTTGGTGGGAAAGCATTATTACAGGGACAAAGTTTGAAAACTTGTTCAGCAATTGTTTGTACAATCAACTGAATCTTTCTGAAGGTGATTTCTCTAAAGGTGCTCCTTTTTCCTCACCCAGACATCATATTCAAGCGCAGTATAAAAAAACATCTCCGGTAGATTCCAAAAGCAGGAGAATTTACGGTGATTTCCCCCAGCCCCGCTGAATGAAGCCGTGCGACCTCATTTGTTGCATTTTGTAATAAAGTTGTTCTCTCAGTTTCATTCCTCTCTTTGTGTATCCTGTGAATTACCTCCTGACAGCCCCGTTTACCAACTCTGAGCTGTAGAACAAGCCCCACTCAAATTTAATATCAAATTATGTAGTTTCAACCTCACTTTTTACCCTTGCGGTGAGACGCCTTCGCTGCCGTCTTCCTGCCCGCCGGTGCAGAAACGTCATCTTGTATTTGTGTAAAGAGGTTGCAGAGCGAGTCGAGCCTCCGACGCTGTGCGTTTTGTTTTGGATTTAACCTGAGAAACAACGATAAAGCTCCTTTTATCGAGGCAGACAGAGCTCTGCAGACTGATTTTATTTTACCCCTGGAGGCAGCGTGTAACTTCAGAAAAAAAAAATTGACTAACAGGTTTTCTTGTCACTTCCCACCTCTGAGCTTCATGCATTTGACATTCTTTGATACAAGCGTGGAAGTCTGGACTCTGGGGGCCGCAGGTAGGTCGACACATTCAACGAGACAAGACCAAATGGAGACTAAAAACAACACACCGCTGCGTCGGCCCGGGGGCGGAATCACAGCGCTGCGATCCTCTGGTGGCTGGTGTCCTTTCAGAGGCAAACAAGACGCCACTGTGCACAAATCGCCCAGAGTCTACAAGTCTGTGTCCATGTTTTACCGCATGTATTGATTTTTTTTTTTTTGGAAGCAGGCCATGACAACATCAAATTTGGTTCAAGTGGCGAGCTGCGGTGTGGTGGGTAACTGTTCCCTGAAGGATTCAGTTGTTGCTGCAGGTAAACAGAGAGGTGAGAGCTTGGAGACATCTGTTGTCTCTTATCTCTTCTTTTTTTTGTGTCTCAGTCCTGTCATGTGTATAATTTTGGAGTTTCACATGATATCTGGATCAATTTTTCAGTCTGGTAATTCAGTCTAACTGGCGGTGTGGCTCCAGGAGCTGCAGTTAGTCCATTTCTTTGGTTCAGACGAAAATATCCCAACAGCTATTGGAAGGACATTCATAAAAAATGGATCAGACATTCATGCTCCCCTGAGGACAGACCCAATAACTTTGTCAATTCTTTGACTTTGCATTTGGTGCCATCATAATTATATCTCCACTACTTTGGTTTATGACAAAATATCTGCAGAACAAATGACATTTCAGCCCGTTCTGACTCCAAATAAGTCAAATAGCGCCGTTCTGTCAGTGCTTTGGTGTACAAGTGTAACGCCAAAAGCTGCCTTCCACGTCTAAGCTCAACGCCTTAATCCAACATCTGATGGAAAAACACCATAGTCATTTTAACGAGGGAGCGGGAGACGCTAACCTCTGAGTCAACCAACAAAAAAACGACAAAAACGTCATCGCTGGGGCAGTCTCTTCGACAGCAGCCTATCAGAATCCAAAAAGTGAGTCATGAATAAAAGATTTTCAGTGGTGCCATCTGGCCGCCCCTATGAAACATTTCCCAGGCTGCCACTGTTCACACTATGTCCCAATTCTACCTCTACCAATTCTACAAAGCAGTTTTAATACATGTAATTACTTGAAAATTATCATCACT
>NW_024616765.1:0-3707 GCF_008729295.1 Plectropomus leopardus
GCTTCTGTCCTGTCTCTGTCCTGCTTCTGTCCTGTCTCTGTCCCGCTTCTGTCCTGCTTCACTCTAAGAGACACACACCGTCTGAGAAGAGACTAAACATGACCACAGTGGGACAGAAAATGAGAGATCAAAGAGACACCAAGTGTCTCCAAAGAGACACGAATGACTAGAGATGCAAAGAAACAAGAAAGATGAAAGACAAAAAGTAACTTCAACGAAAAAGAAAACGACCACAAAGAAACACAAAATTACCACAAAGATGCAAAGAAACAAGAAAGAAAAAACAACTACAAAGAGACGCAAAACAACTACAAAGAGATGCAAAACGACTGCAAAAAACCCCACAAAAAGACCACAAGAGATGCAGAACAATCAATGTTCTGCTTTTTCTGTCTTAAATTCAAAATACGTTTTTTTCTCTTTTCTCTGTCCGCTGTGTCTGATTGGCTCATCGGCAGTTCTAATGTGACGATGACGTTTGCGATGAAACGTGACAATGACGATTTCCAAAAACGTCATCATTTGTAGTTTTTCTGTTACTTTAAATGTTGAATGATCACGCGGTGCAAATGTTTTGCCGTAACTTCTCTTTAAAAACTTCTCTCTTTTTTGAATTGACTTTATTCAAAGTTATTTTCTGTCCCGTTTAGCAAGATTTCCAAAGTTTCTTTAGTCCCGTAAAAAACTGCAGAGCATTTGTGTTTATATTTCCATCATAATGCACCAATAAACTCTGCGTTTATGTCCTGTTATCCATGTCATTGGTTAAAAAATGTCTCAGGTCTGATGCTTCAGATTAAATCTGCCTGTTTGAACAAAATAACCTGAAGATTTCCTCCACCGGCGCTGTTTTTCTCCTCCGTGTGATTTTACGCCGCTGAGAGTTAAATGCAATAAAACTGAGTCCAGCTCCGGTCAAAGGTTTTTGGAAAAGCTCCACATATTGTGTCCTTTGCTCAGCTTTATGACTCCTTTCACTGTTAAATCTGACAGCTTGATTTTAGTCTGAAAAATGCAAATATAGCCAGTGATTTTAATTTATGTTTAACTTTATATCTTATTGTTAAGTTTGCTTGAAATCTAGTGTCATGTACTTCATTTTGTGAAGTTGTTGCAACTTAAAACGTTTAATTCAATTTTCTGAGATTTAGCAACTTCACTGAATGAAGTGAATAAAGTTTATTTATTTATTTGTATTCTGCTGGTTGCAAAGTGATCAGTCATACTTGTATTTTCTTTAACACGTTAATAAAACTGAACTTGCAGATCTCCGAACGTCTTCAGATAAATCCTCTTTGTTGTGATCAGGAGTTCAGACCGTTTACTGAGGTTTCTAACGCTCAGAGAGAACAAGCTTTGAGTTGCAACAAAATTCACAAAATTAGGTAAATACAAAACATTTAAACTTAACATTGTAAACATAAACTTATGTAAATGTCCTTATGTTTTTTAAATACTTTTTTTAAAACATAACCGAACATATCAGGAGATCAGAATACATGTAGTCAAAATAAAGTCCTCCTTATATGCTGTCCAGCAAAATACACAAAACACACATTTAACTGCATTTTTTGTTTATGTTTAAAAAAAAGAATAAATCTATCTTGTACCTTGTTTTTGTCATGATTTCTTTATGCATCTAATTGAAATAAAAAAACAACAGATTTTTATACATTTGTATTTTTTGTGCAGTGTCAAATACTCACATTCACACCGCTCTGCACACAAAATGCACTTTTCAAAATCAAGCTTTAAAAAATATTATATATTAATATGATTTTATACTTTCATTGAGTTTATTTTTTTAACCAACATCAGTCCTAATCATGAATATCAAATATTAATTTATTTTCTTAATTTTAACCCTTTAAATGCCAGGTTGTTATCATGATGCTGCTATGCTTCTAGATTAAATATATTAAAAATGTCAGTTTGAATGGGTTTCAATGGAGCATTTTTTGACCTGAACAGTCTGAATGTAACTATTTAGTTTCCACAGTGTATTTTAGACTTATTGTAGGAGCTGAGCTGCAAATTCACTGATTACACTCAAATACACAATCTGGACTACATTTAGGACACATGCATCAACACACACACAGTTATCACAGTCTGAATGTAAGTACTGAGTTTTCGCAGGTGCTGTCTCGGTGAACTTTGAGAGTATTATTATTATTTAGTGTAGTATTGAGTATTTGTGGGTGTGTGCGGGCTCCCCGGGGCCGCACTGACCCGGCTCTCCTCCTTATGTAATCGCTCTGTTTTCCTTCACAGCAGCAGGAGGAGCAGCTCGTGGGATCATGTAACGCCGCCTGTGATTGGCCGAGCCGCCTCTGGTCCGGCCCCTCTGATTGGCCGCTGTGTGTGACGTCAGGCCGATCAGCTGTTGGAGCTCCATAACAACAACAAAAGAGGAGCAGTGAGGAGGAAACGGACTGACGGAGAGAGGAGAGGAGCAGCCTCCCGATGTTCAGTCTTTAAGTTTAACTTTTTTAAAAATATTTTATTTCTTCCGAGAAGAAACCTCAAGTTTTTCCATTTTTTGAAAAGTAACGCGTTACTACCTCATTTTTCAGGATCTAAATCAGCTGTTTACATCCTGTCCGTCCGCCGCAGGTGAGTCCTTTGTTTTCCTCTCGGCGGCCGTTAACGGCTCCGGCGCCTCTTATTCCGACGACAGTCGGCTTTTACACCCACTTTACCGCACAGACTCTTGCTAATGTCGGACACGGAGCAACATTAACCAGTTAAGTGCCGTTTTTTAACGCGCGCGATGCTTTTTCAGTCGGCTTACTGCAGCATTAGCTTAATCTAGCTAGGCTGTTTAAGCTAGCCCCCGCTCTGCCGGGCTGCGTGTATTTCCTGGACTAACCGACAGAAAGGGCTTTGAGAGTTTTGGAGGATATTATCTTGACATATTTGAAGCGATAAAAGTGTAAAGAGGCAGGCGGCGGTCCTGCCCAGCTGGTGTCGAGTTACAGCCTCCTCCCCTTCCCTTTTGTAACCAACAAAACCGACCAACACACAAGCTGCTGCCCCACTTTGTTATTGCACCAGTTTGTCTTTTTCTGTCCTACAGACTGGTTCCTCAGTCACCCTGGCGCTGGAATAACCAGCCGATTTAAAGATTAGTCTATCGATGTGATAGTTAATCGATAACCGTTTTGATAATTGGCGATTTATGAGGTCAAAATGTCAAAGACGCGCTGATTTGCGCGTTTTCTAAACGAGGATTCGCTGCTCGACTCGCGTCGTTGTAAATGCAAAGTGTCTGGGGTGTTGGCCGAACAAAACAGGAGATCTGAACATGTCACTTTGTTGTGATTACAGTCGATAACAGTCGATTAATCAACAACATAAGAGTATAAAATAACAAAAAGTGAGCCGCAGCCGTTTTCTGTTAAAACGCCCAACATTTATCAACTGTGACCTCACAAATTTAACATTTATGACATATTTGTTCCATTTTAGGTTAATTATATTATGTTTGTATTCGTTACATTTCAATTATAATTTATAGACTAACCGAATGATCATACAACAGTCGACATTTCAGCATTTTCAGAGGGAGGATTTGCTGCTTCTTTAATGTTTATTTGTTGTCTTTGTCTTATTAACCAAACAATCGATACAAAATAATAAACACAAATACATGACACAATAATAATAAACACAAATATGATGACAATCAACATACAACATCACAC
>NW_024616766.1:0-3583 GCF_008729295.1 Plectropomus leopardus
GTCCACACGCACGTCTGGAGTGACGACATATGATCTCATCAGGTCAGCTGACCGAATTAAGATGACCTGCTGTTCTCCATGTGTCTGAAAAATGTCCTAAAACAAAGTGATCTGTCGGATTCTCGACACGGACATCAGGTCAAAGTTAAAATATTCTGTCATGACGTCAGGGTCGTAAAGAGGAAGTGACATCATATGTTACAGTGTGGCCGTCTGTGGGTTTTACACAAGTCTAAAATGATCACATGTCTTCGTACAGCAGCACACCGCTGAAGACAGTAAGGGGCTCCACAGAGTGAGCTAGTTTACCCATCACCAGGTCCACGCAGACCGTGTCCCTGGTCTGCAGAGGCAGGACGATGCTGAAGACCGCCAGAGACCCCGGAGGGGTTTTGGCCTCGGCCACAGGGTTATTCTCCAGACCTTCAGGCTGGTAGCCTCCAGAGTCTGCCCGGGCCATGCCATAGTTGGACCTGGACAGCACTGCCTCGATCTTCTCATTCTTATGACCCGTCAGAACAGCGCTGAAGAAGTAATGACCATCTACAGGGGCAGTGAAGACACCTGAGGGTGACAGGAAACAACAGCGATCAAAGGTCAAACTGAATACAGCGGGCCAGTAAAACATTCATCATTCAGTGACAGTGAGCCCATACTGGGCGAGGTACCCACATCCCGAGAACACTGTTTCATCATGGTCTTCTCCGAACCGCTCTGAGTCTGGCCCCTCCCCCAGGACCACTTTGCCTTGGAAGACCCAACCAGGGGCGAGTAGCCCCAGACAACACAACTCCCAGGATCACAGGGGAATGCAAACCCCTCCACCACGGTCAGGTGGCGATTCATGGTGGCTCCCATTTTCAAAAAAGAGGACCAGAGGGTGTGCTCCAATTATCAGGGTATCACATTACTCAGCCTTCCAAGGAAAGTCTATTTAAGGGTGCTGGAAAGGCGGCTCCATCTGATTGTCGAACCTCAGATTCAGGAGGAAGGGTTAGGGTGGGTTCTGTCTGGGCTGCAGAACAGTGGATCAGCTCTTCATCCTAGCGAGGCTGCTGAAGGGGTTGTAGGAATTTGCTCATCCGATCTACATGTGCTTTGTGGTGTGCGGGGTGCCGGTGTAACTTCTGCGAGCCATCCGGTTCCTGTGTAACCAAAGTGAGAGCTGTTTCTGCTAACTCGACCTAAAGTCAAATCGATTCCAGGTGGTGTTGACGTCCACCAGTGTTGTTCCTTGTCTCCAATCTTGTTTGTGATCTTCAGGGACAGGATCTCAAGACGCAGCTGGAGGGAGGAAGGGGTCCGGTTCGGGGACATCAGAATTGCGTCTCTGCTTTTTGCAGATGATGTGGTTCTGTTGGTTCCATCACACCGTGACCTCCAGCACGGACTGAGGCGATTTGCAGCCGAGTGTGAAGCGGTCGGGATGAGAGTCAGCACCTCCAAATCTGAGGCCGTAGCTCTTTGCCGGAAAACGGTGGACTGTCCCCTCTGGGTGGGGAGTGAGTCGCTGCCCCAAGCAAAGGAGTGCAAGTATCTCGAGGTCTTGTTCACAGGTGAGGGTAGAACGGAGCGTGAGATGGACAGGCAGTTTGGCGCCGCATCCGCAGTGATCATGGGGTCATGGTGAAGAAGGAGCTGAGACGGAAGGAAAAGCTCTCAATTTATCAGTAAATCTATGTTCCAACCCTCACCTTTGTTCATGAGCTCTGGGTAGTGACCGAAAGAATGAGATCGTGGATACAAGTGGCCGAATTGAGCCTCCTCCGGAGGGTGACTGAGGCTTGGCCTGAGAGATCAGGTGTGAAGCTTGGACATCCGGGAGGAGCTTGGAGTAGAGCCGGTGCTCCTTCCCGCTGAAAGGCACCAGTTGAGGTGGTTCGGGCATATGATCGGGATGCCTCCTGGACGCCTCCCACTGGAGATGCCCCAAGCACATCCTACTAGTAGGCAACCCCGACTAGAACATGTCTGGCCTGGAAACCTTGGGGTCCCCCTGGTTGAACTGGAAAGCGTCGCTGGGGAGAGGGACACCTGGAGTGCTCTGCTTAGCCTGTTGCCCCCTCGGATAAGCAGACGAAAATGGATGGATGGATGGATGGATGAATGGATGGATGGATGGATGGATGAATGGATGGACACTTCTTTGACTTGAATGTGTCAAAAACTTAACAGCGATATCAGGAAAAATAATGATAAGCCCAAAGCTAGCACCATACATGGTAAAGAGGTTAAGATTGTTGACACTTACGAGTACCTGGGGACCCTGTTCGATTCCCAACTTTAGCTGGATGCAAACACACAGTCAGTCATCAGATGTGTACAACAAAGAATGCACTTACTGTGCAAACTTAACTCCTTAAAAGTCTGCAACACTGTTTGAAGCATTTTTTCTCAATTATTTATCAAAAATCTTGTAACTTTTTCTTTAATCTGTCGGTTAAATGGGTTATCTGTGAGGGACAGGAATAGTCTGAACAGTATCATATAAGTCTGCTCCAAGATCACAGGAGTCCAGAAGAGAGACCTTTACTTCCTTTGGGAGAAATATGTAGTCAAGAAAGCAAAAGGAATTATCAGTCAATGTGATCATGTTTTGTCAAGTGAATTCACTTAAATCCCCTCGGGCCAGTGCTACAAAGCCCCCCATAAACAAATCGTACTCTCAATCACTACTCGCTAAGTCCTTTATTCCTTCTGCTATCAGACTGCTAAATGCTGACAGTCGTCTTTTTAAATAATTGTTTTATTTTTGCAATCACATCGTTGGTTTATTATTGTCTTCACATGGCTGGCAAGCCCATCCATACATGACTGTATCTGAGTGACGTGCAATGCATCAGAACATCCTATTTATTCACTTTGTATTGAGACATGGAATTTTCTTTTTCTCATTTCTTTTATTTATCCTGCCCAGTCCTTGTGTGGGTCAGTATAAACGCGACCACACGAGTACTGCGTGTTCTTGTCTGTCAGTTTGTGTTTGGTCTTGGTAGACTGTGAAAATGAATTGCCCGTTTGGGTTGAATAAAACTGTCTGAAGTCTACACCACTCGTGATGACCAGGTGTTGTTGAGATTAAATGGTAATTTATACGCACTGATGAAAGAAAAATGCAAGTTGCTGGTCTGACCATCAGCACGAGGACAGGAGGTGCAGGGATCAAACCTGCGCCCGAGCTGCTGTGTCCTATCAGGTTTACCTGTTCTCGGGTCATAGAAGTCTCCCTCATTGACAAAGATCTTGTCGAAGATGATGGTTCCCGCTCGGTCCATGGGAGCCGTGAGAGCAGCAGAGAACGACAGTCTGGGAACATGAGCGTCAGCACCAGGTAAACCTGAAAACACAAATCTTTTACTGACGACTTAGACAGATTTTTATGTTGAAATTAATATTTTCACCGGCTGCTTAATCTGCAGGGAATTTTCCTTTGATTTATGAAGTGACGCCTAATCAATGGGATTAATCAGATGATGATCAGCTGTGATAGACAGGCTGGACTCAGTCTTTGTCTCTTCAGGTGTGAAGAACAAGCAGTCGGTACAATTTTCACCCCATGTTAGCCGGAGAAAATTTTTCTTTT